>NC_056732.1:1683764102-1683786359 GCF_019279795.1 Protopterus annectens | reverse complement strand
TTATCCCTCCCACAGGGAGTCTCAGGCAATAGACAGATTCGGGAAGCATGTCTATACTTCAGTGACCTTCACCTTAAGATCACTGAATTGTTTGGCACATTTCACAAGGTTACAGAGGGATTTGATTTAGGAACTCTCAAATACCCTCTCAAGATCAGTTTCTGAGGAAGTCCAGTCATCCATGACTTTTCCTTTGGCTACCCTACAATCCATTTCAAATTCTTCCATGAGGCTCATTTCACATGTAGCAGAAGAACCCTCAAGGTCAGTGGGTTCAGGCATTTCCATCAGGATACATGCCTGGATGCACATATTTAATTTTGTGGATACCTTCAAGTCTTTGTCAGTGCTCCTTTTGACAGCATGTCCTTGTTTGGTTCCAAAGTAAAAGACACGATCTGAAGTAGGAGATTCATTTGTCTGCAACCTGTGGGTTATGGATCCGATATCGGATCCGAACCGGCATGGTTTACCAGCTATGGATCCAAGCTCTCAGCTCCTCCCCTCACCCATAATGCCCTAACTCCCACCCTCATGACCTCAGTTCTCGCTGTCGTTGCCACGCCAGCATGGTGACCAGATTGTTTTTTCCAGCTCTCCAGCTAAGTGCTATATTTAGTGTTTAAAGTACTCAAATTTAAAATTTTTTGGTTAATTTTGTGTGAAAGTGTAGGTTTCCCTCTTGTATTATTACTTTTTTAGAGTTTAAAACTTAAATTTATATCCCTCCCCTCGCTGGTAGCGTAGTGTGTGTTTGGGCCTGTGAGTGGTTTTTTGTTACTTTACTTTAGTTCTAGTAACTTTAGTTGTTGGTTTTGGGATGTCTGAGCAGCCCAAAGCTATTTTTTCTAAGTGCTCCGAGTGTGGCCATAAGCTTTCCCCAGCTGATGGCCACACTCGGTGTGTTAGATGCCTGGGGGTTGAACACCTCACATCTGGATGTTCCATTTGTGCAGGGTTCAACCCCAGGGCATTGAAGGAGCGGAGGTCCAAGCTTGTTTGGCGGGTCCCTTGCCGCGGACTGCCTCCGCCTCCCTCCTTCGGGGTAACCGTTACCACAGTTATTCCCTCTCCGGCTCCCCCTCATCCTCCTGGGACTCAACCTCCCGTTTCTGGTTCGGAGGAGAGGGACGCTAGGAAGAAGGACCGGAGGGAGAAGCACCATAAGCGGCGGGCCGAGACCTCTGTTTCGGCCCCGCCAGCCAAGCGGGCTTCTCCCCCGGCCCCCTTGTCTGCTGGCTCTCCCCCTCCTCGGCTCCGGTCTCCAGTGTGTTTTTCACCGGGACCTGAGGGGGAGGAGACCCGATCTCCGCCGAGGCTATCGAGGAGGCACTCAAGGCCTACCTCGGTAGCCTCGTCGAGATCAACTTACAGCCTGTCGGACGCTGATCTGGACCGGATGATGAGAAGGTTCATCCAGGCCCAGATGCAGATGGGAGTGCTCTTGCCTCCCCCCCCCCCCCCGGGGGGGGGCTCGACCCCCTTTTTCAAGCCCCTTGCTCCTTCTCCGGCCCGCTACCCGGGTTCGAGCAGTTGAGCCGAGCAACTCGGGTCGGGGTGGGTCGGCGCCGATAGTACTGGTACCGGATCCGACCCTGCCTCGAGTGCATTGGATCCGACCTTCCGAGCCTGGATCCGAGCCTCGGATCCGGGGATCAGTGCTCGCCGGCGCCAGTGTTATTGGTCGGAGCGCACTGTCGCCGGATCCGAAGTGGCGCCGGCTCGACCACCTCTTCCGGATCCGAGGGGAGCCGATTGTCGGATCCTTTGGTCGAGGTCGCTACCCGGCTTTTGATGTAGTGGAGAGGGCCCTGTTGAGGGTCTCCGGACCGGCACTTGTTTCGGCTCCATCCCGCGCTCCCTCTGCACTGGGTCAGTTCCACCATCCGGCCCTTGGGACGGCCCGCTTCTGTGCCCCAAGCTGTTCCCCTGGAACAGGTTGCTGCTGAGAGTCCTCTGACAGCCCCCAGAGGATGTTCCCATGGCTTGTCGTCTAAAGGAGGCACATTGACTCCCGAGTCTCTCACGGAAGACACGGATTTGGAGGAAGGAAGGCTCCCCACGGTCATCCCGAGGATGTCTCATTTGGAGACATCATAGAAATGCTCGCATAAGGGGTGGTCTGCCCCAAGTCTTCCTCGACCAGTCCGTGTTCTTGGAGGCATTTGAGCGGGCCCGTCTACCTCTTGGGTGTCCCCTCCTGCCGACCCCCTGGTGGACCTCATTACCACCAGGGCGTGGAAGGAACGGACACCGTGGAGCCAATCCCTAAGAGGCCCGACCCGGATCCTCAGTCCACCGGCTGACCATGCCCATTGGAGTAAGGGGCCTCCGGTAGATGCCATGTTGACGCAGTGGCGGCCACCAAGAGGGAACTTGCTCAGGAGAGTCCCTCAGTCCATCCCCCGAGCAAGGAGTCTCGGATGATGGACCGCTTGGGAAGGCGGATGTTTAGTTCAGCGACCTTCTCGTGCAAGGGCGCTGAACTACCTGGCACATACGTCAATTGGGATGCAGCGCATTCTCACAAAGAATACGCTGCATCCCCCAGAGTCCATGTCGGAGGAGGACAAAGTACTGCACTCACCCGCATGGCCACTCTAGATCAGTTACCAATACCTCTATGCGGCTACTCTCCCATGCTACGGAAGGCCGCTAGAGCCGAGGGGCAAGTCTAGTCACTGGCGTCGGGCCTCCAGCTCCGTCATTGCGATTTCTCAGAGCCCTTCAAAGCATCATTTGCAATCTGCAGCCCCTTTGATGGTTCTGCCCTCTTTGGCAAAACCGTTCGTGACACTTTGACCCAGAGCGAGAAGGACGGGAAGACGCTCTAAGACCAATTTTAGACCTTTCTCTCTTGAACCTGGCAGTTCCCAAGGAGAAGTTCCGAATGGTCACTCTGCAATCTATTCTCCCCTTCTGGGAGAAAATCACTGGATGTGTCCATAGACCTCAAGATGCGTGCTACCACATTCTAATGGACAGGCGCTCAGGAGGTTTCTCCGCTCGGCTGGGAGCCAGTCACTACCAGTTCGGGTCCTTCCCTTTGGTCTCACCACAGCCCCAGGGTGTTCACCAAAGTATTAGCAGTGGTAGCGGCCCCACCTGAGGCTTCAGGGGTGCAGGTCTTTCCTACCTGGACGACTGGCTCCCACCACCCCAACAAGGCATCTCTACTACTACTATTGATGCGAGACTCCTTTCTCATCTTGCTCCCAGTCTGGGCATCACTATAAACACAAAGAAATCCAACCTAGCACCCACACAGCTCTTAGATTTTATAGGGACCAGGTTAGACACAAGGAGCTTGAAAGCCTTCCTCACTGCGGACAGAGTTCAAAATCTACAGCTCCAGGTGCGGGCCATTCTCCACTCAAGTTCAGTTCCGGCGGAGTTGGTCCTGAGGGCTCTAGGGTCCATGGCGTCTGCTATAGCACTTCTTCCTCTCGCCAGGCTCAATATGCGCATCCTCCAGTGGACTCTCTTAGTACAGTGGTTTACTTGCTCTTCCTATGCATCATCCCATTGCGATCAGCAAGGCTTAAGCGGTCCCTCCTGTGGTGGCTTCACTCCCCAGATCTCCACAGAGGCCGCCCATTTTGTGCTTCTCCCCCTCTCGCCACGGTGACCACGGACACCTCTCGCCTCGGGTGGGGGCATTTTAGGCGGACCCGCCCAAGGCACGTGGGCGATTCAGAGACCTTACTGCATATCAACGTTTTAGAGATGAGCAGTGCTCTTAGCGTTGCTAGCACTTCAGGACTTTGTTCCCTTGGGAACAATTGCGATTCAATCGGACAACATGTCGGTTGTCTGGTATATCAACAAGCAAGGAGGAACCAGGTCTTACCCTCTTTGTCGAGAAGCCATGAGAGTTTGGGAATGGGCAATCTCCACCAACCGCTTTCTAATAGCAACGCACATTCCGGGTCGGTCCAACATCCTGGCGGACAAGCTCAGTCACATCATTCTGACCCCTTACGAGTGGTCTCTCAATACTCAAGTAGCGGAGCATATTCGCCTGGTGGGGAACTCCTTCATGCGATCTTTTTGCCTCTCCCTCAAACACCAAGTACGACAGTTTTTTCGCTCTGATACCTCCTCCAGGAGGTTCCCCAAGAGACGCTCTGGTGCATGCTTGGCCACCCGGTCTTCTGTATGCTTATCCCCCCTTGCCTCTGATGCTCCAAGTTCTTCAGAAAGCCTCTCGGGTGGGTTGCAGAATGATTCTCATTGCTCGTTTTGGCCTCGACAGATCTGGTTCCCTTCCTAAGGTCTCACTCAGTGAATCCCCTTGGATTCTAGATCATTCGGATCTGATATCTCATCCATCCTGCCTATCTCCTCCGAACCTGGACAACCTGAAGCTGACCGCTTGGCTGCTCCAGTTCCACTCTTGATCAGGACTCCACGGTATTTAGGTCCCTGTTAAGGCGATCCTGGTGGCAGCTCATAAACCGTCCACTAGGAAAGTCTACCGTAGCAAGTGGAAGCGGTTTTCTCTGTGGGGCGGGCGGCAAGGCCTGAACCCCTTCACAGTTCCTCTCCCTTTGGTGCTTGATTTCTTAACCACTCTTTTAATGATGGTGCCAGCAGTTCCACAGTCAAAGTACAACTGGCGGCAATTTCACATTATCACATTGGTCATGACTCCAGTCCACTCATGTCGTAAGTTGTGTAAAATTTTCCTTAAAGGTACTTTCCTTCTCAGGCCCCTGTAAAACAAGCGGTTCCTCCCTGGGACCTTTCCTTAGTTCTCAAGACCTTGACCGCCCCCTTGAGCCGGCTACGGTAGATCTCAAATTCTTGTCGTTCAAGACTGCCTTCTTAGTAGCCATTACTTGGCAAGAGAGTTTCAGAGCTCCAAGCATTATCAGCTAAACCTCCTTACTTGGTCTTTCATCCGGACCGTGTTTACCTCAGGACCAACCCGTCCTTTCTTCCTAAAGTAGCTTCTGAAGCAAATATTAATCAATCCATTAACCTCCCTGTTTTCTTTCCTAAATATGAAAACAAATGTGAATACAAGCTTCACTCCTTAGATGTTCACAGGCAACTTAGATTTTATCTAAACAGAGCGACTGGTCATAGGCAATCCGACCAGTTGTTCATTTCCTTTAACTAAATTTAATTTGGGCAAGCCAATTTCTAAAGTCTCTCTGTCTCGCTGGATTTCACAATGTATCTTATTGGCTTATCAAGCTTCAGGAAGGCCTGCATCGGAGGGTGTACACGCCCATTCAACCGGTCAGTCTCTACCTCGGCAGCCTTTAAGGCTAGGATTCCTCTAGATGATATTTGTGCAGCAGCCATTGGGCTTCATCTCATACTTTTATTTCCCACTACAAGTTGGATCTTGCATCTAGGGTAGAGCATCATTTGGCTCAGCGGTGCTCGAATATCCTTCCATGATGGCCAAGATTCAGGTAGCTGGGGACTCTGTCCCACAGGTTGCAGACAAATGAATCTCCTACTTCAGATTTAGAAGTTATGTACTCACCATAACGTTCCATCTGAGTAGGTGTATTCATTTGTCTGCAACCATCCCGCCCTCCTATCCCCCTGGCCTTTCAGTTTCCTGCATATGGTGTGTTACCCTTTTCAGGGTGTTCTTGCTGTTGGCAAACTCGATCTGAGGTCATGAGGGTAGAGCAGGGCATTATGGGTGAGGGGAGGAGCTGAGAGCTTGGATCCATAGCTGGTAAACCATGCCGGTTCGGATCCGATATCGGATCCATAACCCACAGGTTGCAGACAAATGAATACACCTACTCAGATGGAAAGTTATGGTGAGTACATAACTTCTAATTATCCATGTGTGAGAAGAATGGAAAAACCCTGTCTGCCTTGAGCATATGTATTTCCACCTCTCAAAGATTCTTCTCTAGGAATCAACATTGTGGTTGAAAGATGTGACTCAAGTAATCCCAGTGCCCTTTTCCAGGAGACACATGGAAGATCCCCAGGGGTAGAGGGAGACTCTAATGGTCGATGCCCCTGCAGCGGAGGTAGCCTGCAAAGCAAGGGGTCTAGAGGTTCTTTCTTTGACAGACCATTTCAGCGTTCCTGAAAGGACACCCAATTGTCCACCTGTGGAGGCAGTCAAGGGTTGACCATCACTGCACCAGAGAACCTGGCTAGAGACTAGACATATTTGGGTGCAGATTATTTCCAGAGATTGTATAATACCCTTTTCCCTTCCTCCTCCAATCTCAAGAAAATCCCCAATATTCCACCCAGTCAGGGGGATAAGCAGCAATTCAGGTACAAAAGCTGCTAGAAAGAGTCATCCAAGATGTCCCAGTAGACCAGATAGAGTCCGGAACTTAAGATTCTTTTTTTATTACCAGAGAAACAGGGGACTGGAGACCAATTTTGGATCTCAGCAAATTAAAGTCAGTTCGCACTGTCAGATGGTCATAGTTCAGTCAAGGATGACTGGATTTGCTCGATAGACCTTCAGGATGCATACTAATTCATAATGATTAACAGACTATCCAGGAGGGACTTTGGCTTCTGGCTGGGAACCAGTCATTCCCATTTCAGAGTTCTGCCCTTTGGTCTCCCCACAGCCCCCAGGTTGTTCACCAAATGTATGGCAGTAGTAGAAGCTCACTTGAGACTGCAGGGATTCCAGGTGTTTCCATATCTAGACAACTGGCTGACTACTGCCCCGACTAGGCATCAATTAATAAGGGCAAGAGATCAGGTTCTCCAGGTTTTCCCTTCTGGGGATAAACTACAAAAAATCTGGACTGGAACCAACTAAAAATTTGGAATTCATAGGAGCACTGTTCAACACAGTCAGTGATAGTTTCAGTGCCTCCATCAAGGGTTCAAGCTGTAAGATTACGGGTCAGGAAAATTATCTGCAGTACCAAGATTTAAGCCTCTGTGGTCCTTCAAGCTCTAGGATCAATGTCAGTGGCAATAACACTAGTACCTTTAGCCAGATTTTACATGAGGATCATAAAATGGATGCTAGCAACACAGTGGTTGATTCTTTATCAACCCATGCCATATCTGATGCGAATCACTCAGACATGCAAGAGAGATCTCAAGTGGTGGATTCAATCAGATCAGATTCTAAAAGGCCGTCTTTTCATCCCCTCCCTCAGCCCAAGGCCATAGTTGGGGTGGGGATTTTCTGGGGAAAACGGTCCAAGGCACTTGTCCCCCAAAGAGGCCAGTTTGCATATCAATGTCCTAGAAATGAGAGGAGTGCCTTTACTGTTGCAGGCCCTTCAGAATACTTTACCTTCGGGAACGATTGCAGTTTAAACTCACAATGTATGTAGTTTGGTACATCAACAAAGGAGGAGGAACAGATCTTGCCCCCTGTGTCAAAACGTGCTGTGTGTGTGGCAATGAGGGATCTCATCCAACCACTTTCTCATAGCAGAGTACAGTCCAGGGAAGTCCAATGTGATGGCCAACAAGCTAAGCAGGTGTACATTCTGTTTTCTCATGAGTGGTCTTTCAACAAGGATGTGACAAAAGTGATTTCATCAGTGGGGCCAGCTTTGCTGTGACCTTTTTGCTTCTCACCTAAACAACAAATGCAAATAACTACCATAATCTAATCCCTCCATGGGGGGAATCATCGAGGGATTCTTTGCTTCATGATTGGCCCCCGGTCTGTTGTATGCCTGTCCACCAATCACGCTAATTCCAAAATTTATACAGAAAGCTGCCATGTTGAACAAGTCATTCTCATTGCACCTTAGTGGCCTTGACAGATTTGGTTCCCCTTTCTTTGGCCTTGCTTAGTTCAACCTTGGATTCTGGATCAGACTTCAGACCTCCTGTTTCACCTGACAGGCATGATCCATCTGAACATGTCAAACCTCAGGCTGACAGCTTGGCTTTGCCAATTCCATTAATAACTAGACAACCTATGCTTTCTTTCCTGCCCGATATATACATTTATCTTCACATAAACCTTCAACACATTAACTCTATTCCAGTAAATAGAAAAGATTTGTCTACTTGGCACATCAAAATCATGTTGCACCTTTTGCTTCCCCGATTCATAACATGCTCGAATTTTTGGTCTTATTTTTTAAAGAAGCAAGTTCCTCAACTATGAAAGTTCAGTTAGCAGCAATAACAAATTTTCACATTGAATTTGAAGGTTCATCAATGGCGCTCATAAGTTGTGGAAAGCATTTTTGCAAGGCACTCGTACTTTTAAGGCCTCCTTTTAAAGACCCTACACCCCCATGGGACTTGAATCTGATACTGCAGGCACTTATACATTCCCCCTTTGAAATGATGGCTGTGTGACCTTAAATATCTTACTTGGAAAATGATCTTTCTTTAGCCATCACATCTGCTAGCCAAATTTCAGAAATTCAAGCATCTTCTTCAAAACCTCCATACTTGATTTTTCACAAGGAAAAGGTTACATTATGAACCAATGTTTCCTTTCTTCCCAAGGTGTTAGTCCAACATCAGTCAGTCCATTAATTTGACAGTTTTCATCCCGTTTTACTAACAAAGGAGAATACATTGCTACATTTACTTGATGTTCACAGACAGTTATGTTTTTACCTACATAGAACAAAAGACATTAGGAAATCAAAGTCGTCATTTGTATCCTTTGCAGACATGAAAGTGGGAAAACTGGTTGCTATAGAAACTTTAGCCAGATGGCTAACTGATTGCATCTCTTATTTATAAAAAAAAAAAATTTGGGTGTCTTGTTAACATAACCAGTAGAAGCTCATTCAACGAGATGCATGGCAATGTCTTCAGTTTTTCTTTCCAGGACATCCATGGACGCTGTATATACAGCAGCTACTTGGGCTACTCTCCATACCTTTGTTACTCATTACAACTTGGATCTGGTCTCCAGAGGAAGAGCATCATTGTTAACATCTGTGCTCATTAATATCCTTCCTTGAGTTCACCTGGGACTTTAGGTAGCTGGGGATTTTGTCCCATTAGTTGAGGATAGAATGAAAATAGACATCGTCAGATAAAGTTGTGTACTTACCATATAATGTTCCATTTGTGTTGTCCATTTTCATTCCTTCTCAACTCCCCTCTGACCAACCCCCATCCTTTGAAAACTCATGGAAGAATGAGTGGTTAGGGGACATCACTGTCCTTTATATTGAGCTCCAGTTCATAATCATCAACAGCCCATTTTTCCCATATTTTTCTACATGGGGTCGGAGTATCGTGTTAACTGTCACAAACTCTCTCAGTTCAGTGCCACACTCTGCCTTCTTCAACACTCATGCCTGACTGTCGCAGATCTTCTTTCACACAATCCATCCACCTCTTTGCTGGATGTCCTCGCTTCCTCTTACCTTCTTCCTGTCTGTCCCAAATCTTCCTCACCAGATTGTCTTCTGCTTTTCTACACCTGAACAAACATTGTAATCTGTTCTTTTTTATTTCTGCAATTGGAGCTACTTTGGCTTCTGCTCTTATGTCCTCATTTCTTAGTCTGTCCCACAGTGTGCGTCCTACCACCTTTCTCACGCACTTCTTTCCATCACCTCTAGCTTCAACTGTTCTGCCTTTACTGCCCAAGTTTCTGTACCATACAGTAGTACTGGTCGCACCACTGTCTTGTACACCTTACTTTTCAGCTTCTTTGGCATTTGTCTGTCATAGACTACGCCTGATACTCTGCCAGTTGGCTGCAGCCCCTCTGATTCTAGCTTTGCCCTCTTCATTCAGGCTACCCTTCTCGTCAATCACCCCTCCCAGATACTTGAAGCTGTTTACCTGTTCCACTATCTTCCCTTCTATCTCTATTCTCAGCTTCTTCTGATTTCCCCAGTTTGCTGCCATTACCACCATCTTATCTGTGCTTAGTTTCATCCCATGTGCCTTCAGATTTTCATTCCATCCTTCTATCCTTTGCTGAAGTTCTAGCTCAGAGTCTTCATGTACTGCCACATCATCTGCATACAGCAGCTTTGTTGATCTGTCTCCTCCAACCTGTTTGCTAATGTAGTCCATCACCAGTATGAACGGCAGTGGGCTCAGAGCTGAACCCTGATGTACACCCCTTCCCACTGGGAACCCCTCTGTGAGGCCAAACACTGTTCGTACTTGAGTCACTGGATCCTTGTACATAGCCTGCACTAATTCTACCAACGTTTCCGAAACTTCAAACCACCACAGTACTCCCCAGATTACCTTTCTTGGGACCTTGTCATATGCTTTCTCCAAGTCTAGTTGGAGACTATCCTCTTCTCTAGCTTCTTCTCAAGTATCTGTCTCAATGCAAACATCTGGTCGATTGTGCTTCATCCCGATCTGAATCTAAACTGCTCATCTCCCATCTTACATTCTGCTACTCTGCGTATCATTTTTTCAGTCACCCTCTCCAGAACTTTCATGCAATGTGGTATGAGTTTGATCCCTCTGTACTGCCCACAGTTATGGATGGTCCCCTTTTGTTCTTGTACACTGGCATGAGTATGCTTATTCTCCAGTCATCTGGGATACGCCTTTCTCTCCACACTGCTATTAGTACCCTTAGGAGCCATTTCTCCCTATCTCACCCAGCATCTTTATCATATCTGCTGTGACCTCATCTGAGCCTGCTGCTTTCCCTGACTTTGTCTTCCTTTCCCTGACTTCATCTTCCTTAGTGCTGTTCTTACTTCTTCTAAGGTGGGTTCCTCTTCTCTCATTGTAGGCTGTCTCTGGGGCAGTACAGCTTCTGTGGGGTTTTCTTCATTCAGAAGCTGCTGGAAATGTTCCTTCCATCTGCCTTTAATGTCCTGTGGACTGGTAAGCAGGTTGTTGCTGGCATCCCTTATGAAGGGTGTCTAATTATCTTCCTTATCTTCCTGTCTTTGCTTTGCATCCTGATAGTTTCTTTGTGCCCCTTACTGAGTCACTTTCCAGAAGCTGGTAGAGTGCATCCGATGCCCTATTCTTTGCTATTGCAACTTCTTTTCTTAGCTTCTTTTTTAGCCAACCAGTAGTCCTTCCTAGCCTGGTCAGTCTTTTCCATCTCCCATTTCTTCCTGCAATCCTTTCTTTTGATGACTTCCTGGACTTCTGCATTCCACCACCAGCTTTCCTTATGTACCTTATTTCCATACCTGGCTTGGCCACATATCTTTTCTGTAGTCCTAACACATGCTATTTTAGGTGCTGTCACTCTTCATCTCCATCTATTTCTCCCTCTTCTTGGGGTGCTAGAGCCCTGAGTTAATTCTTTGAACTGCTGTACTTTCTCTCCAGTCAACTTCCAGTTCTTCAGCCTGGTGTCTGTTGACCTTAGAGCCTTCTCTGACTGCTGCTTACAGCTGATTGTGGCAACTAATGGCTTATGCTGTGGGCCATCTGTTTCACTGGGGCTGACTTTGCAATCATGGATTCTACCCCAGTGCCTTTTCCTTACTAGGAGGAAGTCTACCTGAGTTGCATGTTGGCTACTCTTATGTGAGCTCCAGTTATAGTCTCTATTTTGACTCTGAGATTTTCATCTCCTTTTTTGCACAACAAATGTTTCCTTTCCAGTAAATTAATGAAACAAGATCTATGGTACTTAGGGTTGGTGCCTTATGGTTAAGGGAGAAGCTTGAGAGCTTTTGTTTGCCATGAGCTTTAGCAGTGGCCGAATCGGATCCAAGGGATCTGGTCTGAACCCATTAGGTGAGGAAGAATGAAAATGGATGACACAGTTGGAATGTTATGGTAAGTACATAACTTTTTTGCTAGCTCTAACGGTCCCCATTTGAGCCTTCAGCCAAAGCAGAGCTAACATTTCTGACCTGTAAAACTGTCTTAGTAGGTATTACATCTGCCAGGAGAGTTTCAGAATTGCAGGTCTTGTCTTTTAAACCTCCTTTCTTAATTTTTCATAAATATAAAGAATCCTTGAGAGCCAATCCTTCCTTTCTTCCTAAGGTGATGTCAGAATCAAGTATCAAACGATCAATCCGCCAATCTTCTTTCCAAAATTAACAAATGAATATATGCTACACCTATTGGATGTTCAGACGATTACATTTTTATTTACATAGAATGAAAGATTTTTGAAAAATAGAACTGTTTATATCATTTTCAGATTCAAAACTGGGCAAATCAGTCTCTAAGATGGTTGCCTGACTGTATTAGCTTTGTTTACAATAAACTTGACATGTCCTTACCCAGACCACCAAGAGCACATTCCAAAACATCCATGGCTACTACTTCAGCCTTTTTGTCTAGGTCTTCTCTAGATGTTGTGCAGCTGCAACCTGGGCTAATCATCGTACCTCTATTGCTCTTTACAAATTGGATCTGGTCTCTTAGAGACAGACTAGCATTTGGTTCAGTGGTGCTCAGGAATATCCCTCCTTAGATTTTCTTGGAAGACATAGAAAGGCTGAAGTAGTAGCCATGGGTCTTGTGGAATGTGTTCTTAGTGGTTTGGGTAAGGACATGCCCAATTTATTGTAAAATATGGTAATACAATCAGTGAACCATCTTAGAGACTGATTTGTCCAGTTTTGACTGCTGGACAGGGGTCCAGCGAAGTAAATATTGTGAAAAGAAATAGCCAGGGAATTGTTATGGCTAGGCTTGTATAGGCCCTAGGGCCGATAGCCTAGTATCAGCCTATGAACCTATGAATCTGAAAAGGATATTTTCATTCTATTTATTCAGAGCTGCCTTGTGCCTGGCTTGGATTACTTCTAAAACTATCTGGAAATACAAAGCTGATATATTTTCTTGCATTTGCTCTGTTTCAGTGATATTTAACTCTGTGCTGCATTTATTTGCTTGACTTTCTCTGATTTTTCCTGCCTGCACTTGTTAAAGAAACTCCATCTGTTTTGCAAATTTTGTCTGTTGTCAGCATTTCTTAGGGTTAATGAACTTATTTTTCAAAGGATTCTTGATTATTGCAGGAATTGTTACTTCTGTTCTAAAGCATTTGTTACTGCACTTAAGCTCAAAACCAGCTGGTTTTATATTGGGAGGATTCTTTTGTACTCTGGTGCGAACAGGGAACTAAATTCAACCCATTCAAGGTGGAAACTACTGGTCAATAGCGTTTTGTGTTTTTATCTGGCTAACCTTCATACCTTTCTAATGTCTCTCATAGACCTAGATTATAAATGTAACTGATATCAACATCCAGCCATTATGCTCTATGCCTCACATCCTCCTAGACAATTCTTTAATATCTTAGTTGCTTTATTGAATGATACCTGTTTGACTGCAATTCTACCTGTTGTTTTTGTAATACTACCTATTGATTGTAATGCAAATATTTTTCTTTGCAATTCATTATGTGATGTAACTTTGTATTGTGGAGCTTTTCTACCGGGGCCTCCACTGAAATCGGGCTCTCGAGCCCAGTGGACCTCCCCGGTCACCAAACTGGAATAAATAAAATAAATAAATAAATCTCATAAAAGCATAAGCAAGCAGCCCCCTGAAGTCCAGAGGCAATAAATCCAGGCTGAGAATATATCCAAAGATATAAATAAAGTCCACAGAAGATAAATCAGGTACCAGTTTAATAGAAGACTCAAGCGCTTTCACATAGCTTCATCAGGTGTAACCATTTCATCTAAAAACACACCTTTATACATGCAGTAATTGATCACATGACTGAAACTTTTAAAGAGACAAAACTCATTTTATACTAATATAATATAAACAAATAACTAAATACAAATAAATACAAATACAAATAAAAATGTATAAACAGATGAATTATATATATATATATATATATATATATATAAATATAAATATGAGTACTACTATTAAAACGTAGCTTAAATAAAACTCAAGAGCCTAAAAAGTACATCTCCTATTTAGTGGTCTGTTACGTAATATGGGCTTGATAGGAACACATTCATTGAGACCATGTCCTATATGGGATCTCAGTCTAACTATCCATTTTGCTTCTCTCTCTTCAGTTTTAACTCTCACATCACCCCCTCTATTATTCTCATAGATAACAGATAGAACTCTGAAAGTAAATTTATGATGTTCACCCATGGTGCTAATATGTTTTGCCAAAGCATTGATTCTAGACTTCTTTCTAATGTGATATAGGTGCTCTCTAATTCTCTCTCTAAGAGTTCTGTCTGTCTTGCCTATATAGAAGCATTGACATTGTTGGCACTCAGCCAGATAAACAACATGTATGGTCTCACAAGTGGCACTTACCCTGATATCAAATGTTCTTGTTGTGTCAGGGGTGATGAAATATTATAGAAGTATCTATGTGTGGGCACTGTGGACAGTGACCACAGGTCGATGTGCCTTTAAACTCCATGGTAGGTTTCTCTGTTCTTACCCACATAATCTCCTATACAAGTTCTTTTTGTTCTTGAATGTATACTGGGGTCTAGCACCAATTAAAGAGGAAATTGTGGGTTCAGTAACCAATACCTGCCAGTTTCTATTAATAATGTCTGTATAGTGCTTGATATCTCTAGCATAGGTAAGGCAGAGACTGAGCTTGGGTTCCTTGCTTTTATTATATCTGGGAGCAGCAGTGGAAAAATACGGTTTGGCTTCATTAAATCTCATACATCTCACCATCGTCTCATTCTTGTTGATACTATAGGTATGATACCCCCGGTCCTTTAACTCCAAGTTGGTAGTATGCATCATTTGTTCATACTCAACCGGGTCTGCAGTGAGTCTTGATGCTCTAAAAAATTGGTTACGTCCGGGGATATCATACCTATAGTATCAACAAGAATGAGAAGATGGTGAGACGTATGAGATTTAATGAAGCCAAACCGTATTTTTCCACTGCTGCTCCCAGATATAATAAAAGCAAGGAACCCAAGCTCATCTGCCCTATGCTAGAGATATCAAGCACTATACAGACATTAATAGAAACTGGCAGGTATTGGCCTGAATGCCTCTTTAATTGGTGCTAGACCCCAGTATACATTCAAGAACAAAAAGAACTTATAGGAGATTATGTGGGGTAAGAACAGAGAAACATGAGTTAAGAGCACAGTATATATTGCACCTTGTGGTCACTGTCACAGTGCCCACACATAGATACTTCTATAATATTTCATCACCCCTGACACAACAAGAACATTTGATATCAGGGTAAGTCCCCTATTGAGACCATACATGTTGTTTATCTGGTTGAGTGCCAACAATGTCATTGCTTCTATATAGGCAAGAATACAGAACCTTAGAGAGAGAATTAGAGAGCACCTATATCACATTAGAAAGAAATCTAGAATCAATGGGCAAAACATATTAGCACCGTGGTGAACATCATAAATTTACTCTTCAGAGTTCTATCTGTTATATGAGGAATAATGAGAGGGGTGATGTGAGGAAGTTAAAACTGAGAGAAGCAGAATAATAGAGGGGGGTGATGTGAGAGTTAAACTGAAGAGAGAGAAGCAAAATGATAGTTAGACTGAGATCCCATATAGGACATGGTCTCAATGAATGTGTTCCTATCAAGCCATATTACGTAACAGACCACTAAATAGAGGATGTACTTTTTAGGCTCTTGAGTTTTATTTAAGCTACGCTTTAATAGTACTCGCTGTTCATATTTATATATATATATATATATAATTCATCTGTTTATACATTTTTAACCATTTAGTTATTTGTTTTATATTATATTAGTATAAAATGAGTTTTGTCTCTTTAAAAGTTTCAGTCATGTGATTCAATTACTGCATGTATAAAGGTGTGTTTTAGATGAAATGGTTACACCTGATGAAGCTATGTGAAAGCGCTTGCGTTCTCTATTAAACTGGTACCTGATTTATCTTCTGTGGACTTTATTTATATCTTTGGATATATTCTCAGCCTGGATTTATTGCCTCTTGACTTCAGGGGGCTGCTTGCTTATGCTTTTATGACAATTGTTCTTTTGGCTCTGTTTTTATCAATTGCTTCTGTTTTTTGTGAGCCTGTCTACGAAGTTACCATGGCTGAGGATGCTATACAAGTTGAGCTGGATTATACTCCTGAATGTCGAGCCTCGACAGCTTTGATAGAAGGTAGTGTTGACACATTTATTTCCAAGATTAGAGATGTGAACAACCCACTTCTGAATGTTAATTTGGAGCCCGAAGAAGAAGTGGATGTTACTACTGATTTTCTATCACTGAGAACTGATATGCTTGACCTAGAGAGATTGCTTTCTAAGTTAGCCAGAACACAGTATGAGAAATTTCATCTTGAGGCATGCATTGAACAGAAATTGGTGCCTCGTGGACTCAGAATATTAAAGATGCCAGCTGAAGTTGATTGTGATAGCCTTCTTTTAACAGAGTGGCAAAAGTTGAATATCGCTACCAGTTTTAGTTATATCAAGCTCCTAATAGCAGCTGCTGAGAGACGTGAGTTTAAACTCCTTGATGACATTAAGAATAAGTATGCATACTTGAATAACAACTATAATGGTGATTCCCTCACTAGACTGATGATAGATACTATAAGCAATGTAGACACCTACAAAGCTGAACTGCTACAAATCAAATTGAAAAAACTACAGAGAGATCGTTCTGATTTTCATCAGGCCACATCTTCAGGTGGCCAGCTGAACTAATGAAATCAGAGCAAGCGGCCGCTCCAGCTCAGCGAGCACAAAGCGGAAGGGAAGCGCGCCGTTTACAAGAACTTGATAATGTCTTGATTCAAGACAATAGTGTGTTCAACGAAGATACTACCTCCAATAAGCCTGAGTCCATGAGCATATCATCTGAACAGAGCGTTAATAAGCTTCCAGTTCCTCCTAGCTCACATGCATGTCCACAGGGCGCTAGGAGGAAGGTTGTGACAGTAGCGCAGGTTCACAGAAGTGACGGCAGCATTTCTACTGTTTTACCGACGGCTTCCAATACTGTTTGTTCACAATCCAACGAATACCATCTAAATTTTCCCCTGCCAGTGAGAGACAACTCACTGGTGACAACGGATGGACAGAGGAAGCAGAACCAAACACGGGGGAGAAGCAGTACAAGAAACAAGAGAAAACACGAGGAGGAAACAAACAATGTTTACACTATCAAGAAAGCCTTTCAAAAAGTAAGACTCTAGTAGTTAATCTTTCTAAACGTCTGCTTTCTGACAATGAATTAAGTGTTTTAACCAGAGGTCTATCGTTTATACCTGCCTCTGATATGTCTATCACTGATGCTATATTTGATTTAAAGATTTTTACTAGGAATCTAAGTTTGAAATTAATGTTTTTAAACACTAATAATAAACAAGAACAAGTTGTTTTTAGGAGACCTAGCACTTTTATACCAAAAATGAATTCTGTTGTAAATGCATTTGAACAGTTATGTATTACTGACTTTTACAAAGTTATAGATAATAACATTAATTTTTACAAGAAGCATAACCTTAGCAAAGATGAACTTGATACATTGAATAAACTTGAGAACGATTTCAGCTTGGTAATTAGACCAGCTGACAAAGGGGGACAAATAGTTGTCTTAGATAAAATAGACTATGATTCATTGATGTATGAAATGCTCAATGATAATAATTTTTATCAACTTATAAATAGAGCACATGTAGATGAAATGATTTTAGAGATTATTAACGCAATAAAGAGCATGCAATTTGAATGCCTTATTACTGATGAAATGGTACACTATTTTTTGGTTTCTAAACCAGTGGTGCCTGTTATACAAGGGCTTCCGAAACTGCACAAGAATAGTACTAGACCACCTATGAGGCCCATAGTTTCTGTAAGGGGATGGTCAACAGAGGCTATCTCAATCTATGTGGAGAAAAAACTGAGACCTGTCCTAGATACTATGCACCATGTCTTGAAAAACACTGAACATTTTTTAAGAGATTTATATGCATTTATTAATCAAGGAACTGCTGATGGTGAATATATTTTGGTTACGTTAGATGTTGTCTCCCTCTTTACAGTTATACCCAACACATTGGGTATAGACTTTATGAGAAAATTACTGACAAAAGTTGGCACATATAATGCCACAGAGATTATAGTTATACAAAAATTGATAGCCCTGGTACTCTATAACAACATTTTCATTTTCAATGATAACATCTACTGGCAGAAAAATGGAGTAGCAATGGGCAGCTCCTGTTCAAACAGCTACGCCAATATAGTTATGGTCACATGGGAGACAGACTACATTTTTAATAGTATATATGCACCGTACATCCATTTCTATAGAAGATTTGTAGACGATTGTTTCTTTCTATGGAAAGGCACCTTAGATGGACTGAAGCTCTTTATTGAATACCTGAACAAAACCACTGACTTTTTTAAATTTACTTTTAATTATTCTTATACAAGAATTAATTTCCTGCATGACTATATCTAATAGGACATATTAGGTAACCTTAGTACCAGAATGTATAGGAAGGAATGCAGGGGTTAACAACCTTCTTTCTAGACAAAAGTATGCACCCAGAATTTGTTTTGACAATGTTGCCGCGTAACCAATTTTTTAGAGCATCAAGACTCACTGTAGACCGGTTGAGTATGAACAAATGATGCATACTACCAACTTGGAGTTAAGGACCGGGGTATCATACCTATAGTATCAACAAGAATGAAGCGATGGTGAGGCGTATGAGATTTAATGAAGCCAAACCGTATTTTTCCACTGCTGCTCCCAGATATAATAAAGCAAGGAACCCAAGCTCAGTCTCTGCCTTACCTATGCTAGAGATATCAAGCACTATACAGACATTATTAATAGAAACTGGCAGGTATTGGTTACTGAACCCGCAATTTCCTCTTTAATTGGTGCTAGACCCCAGTATACATTCAAGAACAAAAAGAACTTGTATAGGAGATTATGTGGGGTAAGAACAGAGAAACCTACCATGGAGTTTAAAGGCACGACCTTGTGGTCACTGTCCACAGTGCCCACGTAGATACTTCTATAATATTTCATCACCCTGACACAACAAGAACATTTGATATCAGGGTAAGTGCCACTTGTGAGACCATACATGTTGTTTATCTGGCTGAGTGCCAACAATGTCATTGCTTCTATATAGGCAAGACAGACAGAACTCTTAGAGAGAGAATTAGAGAGCACCTATATCACATTAGAAAGAAGTCTAGAATCAATGCTTTGGCAAAACATATTAGCACCATGGGTGAACATCATAAATTTACTTTCAGAGTTCTATCTGTTATCTATGAGAATAATAGAGGGGTGATGTGAGTTAAAACTGAAGAGAGAGAAGCAAAATGGATAGTTAGACTGAGATCCCATATAGGACATGGTCTCAATGAATGTGTTCCTATCAAGCCCATATTACGTAACAGACCGCTAAATAGGAGATGTACTTTTTAGGCTCTTGAGTTTTATTTAAGCTACGTTTTAATAGTAGTACTCATATTTATATTTATATATATATATATAATTCATCTGTTTATACATTTTTATTTGTATTTGTACTTATTTGTATTTAGTTATTTGTTTATATTATATTAGTATAAAATGAGTTTTGTCTCTTTAAAAGTTTCAGTCATGTGATCAATTACTGCATGTATAAAGGTGTGTTTTTAGATGAAATGGTTATACCTGATGAAGCTATGTGAAAGGGCTTGTGTCTTCTATTAAACTGGTACCTGATTTATCTTCTGTGGACTTTATTTATATCTTTGGATATATTCTCAGCCTGGATTTATTGCCTCTTGACTTCAGGGGGCTGCTTGCTTATGCTTTTATGACAATTGTTCTTTTGGCTCTGTTTTTATCAAATAAATAAATCTGTTTGGCCTGAGCGTTTAACTTTAGAAAAGTCTTTCATCCTGCTGGTATAAAAGCCTTGCGTTTGAGTGATGCACAAACACTGTTCCCCATACTTTGCATATAAGGAAATCGCTCAGATTTAAAATCCTCTACAGGAAGTACTGTCTGTAGTCTCCCACTGTTAGTATAGATGCTTTATAGAGCCCCCCATTAGTACAGAGCCCATTTAGAGCACCCAGTTATTCCACACCCATCCATTTTCTCTCCCCACTGTGAAAACCGGATTTAGCTTCGCATTATGGATGGTCAGATGTTATGTGATCCTATCTCGCCTACATTCTGTACTGATGGGTTCGGAGCCGATCCTCGGCTCCGACTCGGCACGCTATACTATAGAGCGAAGTCTCTAATTGGCTGAGCTATTCTATATCCCAGGATGCACCACCACTACTTCCCTAGATCTCGTTTGCCGCTTGATAGCAATAGACGTGGTCTCGACTTGGCTGGGCTAAGTACTATTTACTGACAAGTTTTCTGTCAGAATTTCTCTAATTTTTCACCCAAAAGCTGTTTTAACAGCTACTTATCACTTGTTGAGTGTTTTTTGTGAGGAAAGTTGTGTGAATTTTCGTAGCGTTAGGTTCCCGCTTTTACTGGTATGGGTTTCCTCGCGCTCTAGTCAGACTTTTGTGTAAAATTGTTGTTTAAATTGTTGTTTTTCTGTGGTACTTGTTCCTCTAACGTCTAGGTCCCGTTTTAGTTAGAGGGGCCTTGCCCTTGCGCTCTGTTAGAGCGTTGTTATAGTTTTACCTGTGTGTCTGTTTCTGAGCTTATAGGTCGAATCCTGTTTAAGTTAGAGGGATTTGGCTCTCTTAGTGCTTAGTTTTTTGTCCCTAGTTGGTTTTTGGTGTCTTTCTAGTGATGTCGAAAGAACATAGACCTTCGGGTTTTAAAAAATGTACCAAGTGTGGGTACAAGATGTCTATAACGGATGATCACTCGCTATGTGTTTATTGCTTAGGGCCTAAACACCTTCAAGAGTCGTGCAGTGTATGCCACGCTTTTTCTTCCCGTGTCCTCCAAGAGAGGAAAAACAAATTGATATTGAAAGGGATGATCTCCCCTTCCTTTGAGGAGGCTTTATCTTCTTCACACCCTCTCCTTCCAGGAAGAAGAAGTCTTCGGCTTCGACCAGTCCGTCGGAGCCAACAGCTAAGAAATCAAGGCAGGCTTCTCTGTCGGCTCCACGGACTTCGGAGCCGAGGTCGGAACGGTCTGCCTCGGTGCCTCCAGCCTCGACTCCTCTGTCCTCGGAGCCGAGCGCTCGAGCATCGAGAGGTGGGTCACCTCCTTCGGCTCCAATGGTTTCTGAGCTGAGAAAGGTCGCACACTCAGACTCTTCTACCTCGGCGCCGAAGTCCCCGTCGGCTCCGAGGGAAATCGCTGTGCTGGTGGGATCTCCCTCGGCGCCGATACTACTTGAGACTATTCGGAGCCGGTCCCCCAGTCTTTCGGAACCGGCGGAGAAGTCAACTCGAGCCCAATCGGTCTCTTCTCGGTCCTTGAGGATGTCCGATTCGGATATTGACAGGGTGCTTCAAAGGCTGTTTCAGTCTCCAGTCTTCCAAAAGTTAGTCTCGGCTCCAGCCCAGTCGGCTCCGGAGCCGATTGTCCACCCTGTTGTCTTGGTTCCTCCTCCAACAGCCTCGGCACCGTTGGAGTCGGTGCTGGTGGAGCCGGTGGAGGTTTTCGGGTCGGCTCCGACCCTTACTCCAACCCCGACCTTCGGGTCGGAGTTCGGTACACGGACCTCCTCGGTCGGCCCCGGGGGTGACGCTTCGGGCCCGATGCTTTCGGTTCCAAGCCTCCCTCTCGGTGCGTCGGCTGCGGGAGTGCCTTCTACTGTTGTAGCCTCGGGGGTCGGACCTTCCCAGGATTCGGAGGGTCCGGCCTTCAGGGCCATGATGAGTGCTTTAGCCAAATCTTCCTTGGCTACCTCCACTATCTCTCTAACACCTTCCCTTGGCATGGAGACTTGTTCCTTTGTTGTCCCCCTGTCTCAAGACAGCAGAGCCCTGGGGCCTGAGGTCACCCCCATTGGGGATTCCTCCCTTCCTGGGGGTCCTTCCGAGGCTTCTTCGGAGGAACCTCCCAGGAAGAGACAGTGTAAGAGGAAGCACGTCGACTCACCTCGGACACCGACCTCGATGATGCGGAGGGGTCCCCCAAGTCGTCCTCGGATGATGTCTCCTTTGTGGACATCTTAGAAATCCTCACGCAACGAGGCGACTGGCAGTCCAAACCCCCTTCCGCTGAGGAGTCGGTCTTCCTCAAGGCCTTCGGGGCTCAGCCTTCCGCCTCCTGGGTGCCTCTGCCCTTCGATTAGCTTCTGGATTTGATCTCTCGAAGGGTGTGGGAGCACCCGGATTCTGTGGAACCGGTGCCAGCTCGCCCGAATAAATTTCTGTCAGCCCCCCCTGAAAAGGAATTCTTATCTAAAGGTGTGGCTGTAGATGCCCTGGTGGTGGCATCTGCTACCCAGCAAGATGTGGCAGAGGCTTCGACGTCCGTCCATCCTCCT
>NC_056732.1:1683656712-1683763602 GCF_019279795.1 Protopterus annectens | reverse complement strand
GACCCGTACCATCGACTAAGAATACCACCTGTCCCACTTTGCGAGCGACAGTACCACTGCTGCCAGATGTGTCCTGACACAAGCATGTAAACATGGCAAATGTGCAGAGATCATAGGACATAATTATCCCTCAGACGTCATGTAATAGTGGCATTAAACAGTCGTTCTCCACACATATATGACATAAATGTCATAACAAAAAGAATAAGCCACTGAAATGCTACAAGACTAAAGCTTAGATATAGGCAAGAGTTGTAAGTTCTATCTGCCGAACTGACCGTGGGTATGTGTCAGCATGGAAAATGTGTTGTGTCCACCGCAAATGTTACATCGTGGCCAACTGAAAAGGTGGAAACAGTACCATAGACTGTGGGGAGGCATTGTCCACAACAGTCGGATATGTGGAAGGAATAGCATGGACATCGGAAAAGGTGCCATCCCCCCAATGAGCACAACAGGTCTGCAATTTCCGGGAGTCATCGGTAGAAGCCAAACTAGTATGTGACACAGCCGAACGGGTAGTACCCGGGTATACCAACTAAGTAATGAAAGTGAAGTATGGGCGTGTACCTATGTGTGTGAGGTATAGCACGTGGGAAGCAAACATGGCAGGGTAGTCCACACAACCATAAAGGTACCCGACACCTGTAGGGCAGTCAATGTGCTACTCTGGCCATGTCATGGCCCAACAACAAAAGTAGTGAGCTATCGGATGTGAGTAATTTGCATGTGAGGGGTGGATGGGTAATGGTAAAACCTGCAAAGGCGATACTGTGTCGTATGCAGAAAAGGTGAACCAGAGGTATAGGAGGGGGCAGCGGGTGAAGTGGACATAAACACAAACACATGGAGAAACAGCTGCAAGACAAGCAGACAGGCCATAGTGTAGAACACAATCCCACAAACATATGTATCATGTAAATGTGCGATCAAAATGTATAGATATGTCACCGCACATACCCACAGGTTGGTCCTGATGGAACTGGCCATGACAAATGCAACACACCTGGCTTCATAATGGGCTACCCAGCATACCCTCCACATCACACAACCCAGCCCCGTAACAGAACGTCCACCAAATCCACCCGTACGTGGCCCACTGGTCCGTTGCAGACACAGCTACACATACCGACCCCTATGCATATGTAGTAGGTATTGTCACCCTAGGCAGTGTCAGGATAGCAAACCATGTATTCCCTGCATGTTAAACACCCTGCACATTTTCATAAAGCCAAAATACATTTCGATATTGTTTCTGTGTGGAATGGTCCAATTTCTGGAATATCCCTTATGGGATAAGTAACCTGTATAAATAGTAGAATGTGTACGACGACAAGATGTCCAGTCCTGTACATATCTGGACACAAGTCAGAACGTGAAGTACAGGTTCACGACACTGTCCAGACCTGAGTGGTCATGCATAAGCCAGTACCCAGGATAAAACACCTTCCCGTGACGCACGTGTCCCCACACAAATATGCGGGAGAATATATCGCACACTCGCATAGTGGCAAACGGCAGAAGGGTGAGGAAGACACCCAACATTAACAGGAGAACCCTGATCAAGTGTGAGGGATACCTAGTGTGTGCCGGCGTGACCGACCATACCTGACAACCTGTGTGAGCTAGATATCTGGACAGAGCTGTGACTACAAGTGAGACAAAGGTACAACAGCAGGTACAATATGCAAAGATAGCTGTTAGAAGTATGTGCAGTCTGAGTACCCGGGAAGTCCACTGGGCGAAGAAGTGCCCAGTAACAGCGGAGGCCCGGGTAGAAAAGCTCCACCAGCAATACAAGGAAATAAAGGCTACATAACGTTAAAGGTAAAATACAAGAGTAAAAGGCATACAGTCAGGAAATACACATGCATAACATGTGCATAATAAGACAGTGCAAATCCAGAGTTTGTAGTGGTAATACAGAAATGTACAACAATGACATACTGGGAGTCAAGTGAGTGTCAGCTAAGTCTGGTTAAGCTGAAGGGTAGAGAGGAGCAGGAGTATGGAGAGCTCAGAGGAGTGAGATCCGTAGAATGTATAACAGGTGCAAGCAGGAATATATCCATGTGGATGGATAAACATAGATATATCATAGAATGACAGTTTGCACAATGGCATTAATGTCAGGAGTATGAAGTCTGAAACTCAACTGTCTGCCAGCACGTCCCGACATCTGTCCCTAATGCCGAGCTGCTGCTGTGCCAGAACACAACAGCGTATTACAGAGGTTCGTACCATATCACTCAACTGTCCAGATATTCGCAGAATGACCAGAGTGTTGTCTCATAGTGTTGTGTGCCTCTGACAACCTGCGTCTGTCCGGTAAATAGGTGTGGATAGACGTCACGAAATAATGAGCATTAAGTATAGCACTCCACATCCCGCAGAAGGTTCATGACAATGCAAAACCTATAGTATTCTATCAACGTTATAAGCTTGTAAGGAAACTAGTTAAAATGTGTCCTTCTTACTCTCCCCATCATGTAGGGTTTGCGCAGGTTTGTTGCTCAAAGAGGTCGAGAGGTATGGTCCGCACATATGTACAGTAACAAGCCATGACATTTGTGTAATGTACAACTGCATACCTGTAGTCACAACATGTCCAAGCAAATAATCCCCGTATGAATAAATACAGGTAATAGTCAAATGTAAATGGGAACCCCCCCCCTCACTGTGGAATATGGACCGTAACAACCCCACCCATAATATGTGCAGCCAACAGAATAAGCTCCTGATAGGTGCCCAAACACATGTCTATAAATACAGGTAAAATGTTCATATTAGGCAGATGCTCCCTGCCCACATGCTTCATCTGACATTTGAACTCTGCCAGGGAAGTTCCGTTCACCAGGCGGACAAGCCCATACCCAGATCACTACATGAACACCCTGACAATCAGAAATGTGTAAGTGATACGACTATATGCCCTGGTGTTCTGCATATCCTCGGAGTGATTAACAATGCAGCTGGGGTCCACTGTAGTAGGCAATACGGAATGTGTAATATGTAGTACCGCGTTTCCCACAGCAGGGGAATGGATGCCTGTGTTGTAAGTGAAGCGGTGAGGCGTATGTTGATGTAGCTAAGTACTATGGGTATGCATATCAATGAGGCAGAACAGCAACAGAATACTGTTTCCGGCATCTGCCCAAAGTGAATGCAGTCCCGGTTGACCTACGACCACTGCAGATATCCCTGTAAAGTGTAATGAATGCGTTTGTGCTGTACACACACTTAAATACGTAAAGGTGAACCGTGTGTTTCACACCAGTCCGTAAACCGGAGTACAGATAAGTAAGTGTTACAGTCAGACGTATGAAAGGCCACGCAAGCACACATTTATTAAACAGATGTAACCCACAACATGTAAATGCAAGTGCGCCTGTGCGTGTGTGATCCACTCACAGCATAGTAAATGAATGCTGTTTCCCCCACATTAGATATACATGGCTCAAACCTGTTAACACCGTAAAGTATGAAACCGGACAAAGGCATGCAAACTACCGGTACAAATAGGAACAAACCCCAGATATGTGCCAGAACAAACATAGAAAGTGGATAGAATAATGGGTGTGTTAGTAGCATGGATTCTCTGAAGGGTATGCAGTCGTAACCTGAACTGCTTGCCAGTATTTCCAAATGTAAGTCTTTAATGAAATGCCACTACATTGCCAGATAGACACAAGGTTATGAAAAACACACCGAAGATAAAGAGGCAACCAGCTGTACATTCTGCGACAATCTGTACAGTGGAAAGGTATGGTATGGATATAAATATATGTGTATATACATAATCCACAGACGTAAACCAAAGCAAATTATGAAATGAGGACTGTACATGTATATATGTATACACAACAAACATATGTCCCGCAGATATGACATATGTACATAAATGGGCCATGGCATAGCTAATATGGGTAGACAAACAGACATGCACGAAAGGTGAATAAACCGCTGCTTTCCAAACCATTGGCCAGAAAGTGACAGTCCAGCAAGTTCTACACTTTAAACATGCATATAACTGTCCATTGCAGGACCCCAAAAATTGATCCATACGTAGTGTCAACCGTCATTGACGCAAAATAAGTGACCTCAGCAAGTACGATATAGCTCTACATGCAACAGTAGCAGGTGCAAGGGTAATGACACATGTGTCGATAGAATGTATGACGTACGAAGTGATATCCGGAGAGTGGGGAGTGCATATAAGTGTCTCCACACTTTAGTACCGCTCACATTAAACATGTGTAATGGGTACTGTGGAGGGGTGCCAGGTATGGGAATCATGGGTATGCAGAAATGGGCCTAGGTGTTTGGCAGAGATTTATTAGGTCCGCCCCGTGGGAGTGATGTGAGTATAGCACACACCTATATTCTCAATAATGGGGCAAACCATCCACTGGATATTGCGTAAACCATTGTGGGAATATGTAGGGCCCTATATCAGTGTCATGTAGGCGATTATCATGGATGGACATGCGTACGACCAAGATGGTAACTATACCTGGCAAGCTGTCAGAATAAGACAGCTGCACTAAGGTATAGTACATGAAATACAAATAGGAACTATATTAGATATACCCCAGACAAAGTCAACTGGCGTAGCCAGGAATACGAATGTCATGAGTGTTACTAATCATGACATAGAAATGTCAGTCACTATTATCTAACCGCACAGTTCGTAATGCCTTGCCAGTAATTTACCAGAAAGGCACATTACTATGACAAATGTAACAAGAGCAAAAGTCAAACGTCAGGGCGTTTACCCATAATGTGTACAGGTTAGGGGTATGAAGGTAACCTGCCCAAAATACATGTACAGAACTAGTGATACTAGGTGGACAGGTGAGAAGAAAGACGTCAGGACAAATGACAAAACATGTACAAGTCATACGCATGAACTCAGACAAATGTGAATGACAATGTATGCCCTGTGAAAGTCAATGTGGAAGGTTAATTGACTCAAAAGAAATGTGTCCCTCAGGGTGTCATGCAGTGTCACCGTTACAATGTCCAGTCCCCCATACTCGTATGTGAGCTCTGCCACTGACGGAAAGCGCAAATACCGGCGTACACATACGGTACATGATAGACTAATTAGTGTGGATAAGCAGTTGTTGGCCTGTGTGAGGAATACAGCCCTCTGGGTGGGTGTGTCCTGCAATATAAATGTAATGGCATGTGGCCTGTGATGCCACCATACAGTGTGTGTATTGGTGTCAGAAAGTTGATATCTTGTATCAGACACATACTCCGCAACTGTACAGAATTACGCAGAATGTGCAGAGTTCTGCCTCATATGTTTGGTGTGTTCCACGTAAAATCAGTACCATTCTGCCAAATTCCTGAGAACTGAAGTCATGAAATAATGCAAACATGTGAGTTTAAGACACCAAATCCGTCAGAAAAGTCATACTAATGCAAAACCTATTATTGTGTCAACTATCTACGTTTGTAAGAGCAATATGTAAATACTGCCCCTATGTGTCCCACTATCAGTTAAGGCTTTGTCCAGATGTTTGTTCTAGGAGGTGGAGTGGTATGATCAGAAACTGATACATGTGTGAGGAAACAGCATTATCGACTGCAAGATAACGCAGAAGGTATGAAAAGCGCTGCAGTAGGACGTTCAGTACTGTCCGCAGGTATGTGCTGACATGTCAAATGACACAGCAGTCTACATGAAGTACCTATAGGGCTGTCACCTTTACAAATGATGATAGTGGGACATACCCACAGCCAAGCACACAGCACAAATAGACATACACACAGCAAAGCTAGGCCATGATACATGAAGCCTCCGGCGTGTACGAGTAGAGTGAGAGTACAGCAAGGATAGATGTCTGCCAAGCTATACAGCAAACACCTGTAAGGGCGTGTAACACCGCCCGTAACATGAACGTTGCACGGACAATGTTGAGATTTGCAACATACCCCATTGGTATGTGAAAGCTATGCAAATATGCGATACATGAAACAGTCAGCTGTCCATGCAAGAGCAGAGTTATGGGCAGAAAATACATATATATATATATATATATATATATATATATATATATATATACACACACACACACACACACACACACACACACACACACACACACACACACACACGTGGCAGGGTTGTGAGCAGAACACGAACGTAACCACTGTACCACACAACAGCATTACGCAGTGACAGAATGTGCAACCGTGAGTAGTAGATCACGGAAATCACACAGGCATACGTCTAGCCTGTAGACATCAAAGGCAAAGATGCCGCACAGATGTTATGGTGAGTGAATACTGTAAAAGCAATGTACTGTTGTCATGCAGCTGGAAACACACACACACACACACTTGGCAGGGCTGGGAATCGAACTTACACCTAACTACCCTATCACACTACAGCATGACGCATTTACAGAACGTGCTACCAAGATTACTAAACACAGCAGTCCCACCGGCATTCTTCTAGGTGCATGTCGACATCCGCAAATGCCAGGACGCCGGCAGGGATTGTATAGAGAGTGTACGATCAGACATAGTACTGTCCCACGGTAGACGTATACAACCACACGGCAGTGGTGTACTCGGGGCAACTATACATGTATGGAGCACTACAACAACAATACATAGACACAGTACGCACCACAGACAGTACACCATTCCAGATAGTCACCCAGTGTGTACTCGGTAGGCATCCATCCTGACGTTGAAGATGGAAATCCGTTGCCTGGATAACCACCATGGCAATACAGGATGTCAACGGCCATGCCCATACACAGAGGGACATCACCGACGCAAGGTGTCACTGGCCGCACACCTGGTAATATACGTCAGTTCGGACTGTACTGTGTGTCGATCTACACAATGGCGTACTGGGCATGCTCACACACTTAGCTGTTGCAAAGGGCCGTCTTCCATGCAGATGGAGTGTAAACATGGAAGGTCTCAGTTTGGACTGTACCGTGTGTCCATCTACACAACTGCGTACATGGACTGTACTGTGTCCATCTACACAACAGCATACTGGGCATGCTCACACACTTAGCTGTTGCAAAGGCCTGTCGTGCATGCAGATGGAGTGTACACAAGGGCACAGTACAGAAGGGCACAGTAAGGTATAACTGTCCTCACGCTCAGGGCGGTCACACATGCAGTTACCTGTACACACACAGCTGCTGTCACAGGTGCAGGTCACACACGTACACACTGCAGTGTACACTGTAGCTGTCAAGTCATCACCATGTCGTCGGTGCAGCACTACACAGCCTTACAGTACCACAGCACCATGTGACACATGACCACTGGGCTGTACAGAGGTGTACACCAGCTGTGCAGAGTACACGTACCAACAGGGATCCAACAGGTGTTATGCATTGCAGTGATACCAGTATACATGAACAGGTCAGCTCAAGACATACCACGGCCCTTACACAGCTGTGACACATGACTGTTGCTGTACACCAATGTACACACGTCTGGATATGTCATACATGTGATTGTGTGGATGTGTGCATGGACTGCACACACAACACATACATACGTAGCCTTTGATGTACCTCGTGCATAACAGTGGCCTAATCAATGCTACACACGCAAATGGAAGGTGGGTCCATGTCTGTTGAATGCACACACTACAGGGGGTAGCAATGTTTACCGGGACACATACCCGTGTACTGGTCGCCTGTGACACCCGTGATATCATACCACAGTCCATGTGTTATGTATGTCAACACACATGTCCAACAATAGCAATGTATACAAACATGGCAACCGGAGATACATGTGGCATCTGTACTGTGCATGCAGCAACCATGCATGTGCAGTGGCCGATGTCCATAACATAGTTGCACCTAACTACGACATGCAGTCGCAATGCAGACCCATCATTGACACCTGTATACGGTGACATACAAACAGCACGTATGGAGGGATGTGTGTACATACAGTGGTGAACCACCTGTGTAGATGTATGTGTGCAGGGGGTGGCTCACAGTTGTCACACACCATCCTATCATGTCATGTGCAAACAGTACTCTTTGTCGCTGTTACGTGACAGTGCTGACATAATGCATGCACAGCGGTCAGGTGTTACCAACTATATGTCACATGGCACCTGTAACACCTACAGCCTCCCGTTTGCATATAGCAGCACATTTGCCAGATATAGCGTTGGTACACATAATGCAATCATTACCGCTGCATGTCTATCAAACGTGTCATCATATGGCAGGTGTATCATTCCCAGCACTGCCATGTGTGTCCGAATGTGTGACCAGAGATGCCACATATTGCGGGGAATATGTCCCAGTTTTTACACATCCCTGTACACCGTTGTAGAGATCTGTACATACGTCAGTGTGGGAAGTATGACGTCGGCTGGTGTGGTGCATCACACACGTCGGCTGTCCGTATACACATGTGTGGTCACCACAGTGTGTGTGTTTCTGTATGTATGTCTGATGCTTGGTGTGAGGGTGTATGCTAATATACAGTGAGAAATGATCACTAACCCCACGTGGTGACTAACCTGTAATAGTGATGCAGTGCACTACCCTGTTGATGCCATAGGTCCCAGCCATACTGGCTACCTGTGCATGTTCCCTCTCTGTGACACGTCATGTTGGTGCATAGTACTGTGAGGGTGATGACCACATAGGCAAGGGTCCCCACCTGCACACTATGGGGTGTGCGTTATAGTGGTGTACACCCCGTGAATGTGGCCATGTTCCCGTACTGTTACAGTGTCCTACCACAGTGTGGCCTCCAGCTACCAAGTGACACCTCACATCATCATTGGCCAGACTGCTGTGTACAACCCCTGCACCATGTCACCACACCTGTAATGTGTCCTGCTATGTATGTTACGTCTCTGTCCAGTGTAGCCTGTGGCACTGACCACATGCGTCAGGTGCAGTATATGTGCGGACATCTGTGTCATGTTGGTGTTTCCAACAGTCAGGTTGAGGGTACATGTAGCATGCTGATATTGCCAGACATGCCTGTGAGTAATCCACAGTTACACATGGGGGAATGCAAACACTGCTACCTGTAGGCACATGCAAGTACACCTTAGGAGGGAACCAGGGTATCACAACCAACATGGTGGTACAGATGTAACCGAGACACATACTGTGAACACATCACAATGCATGCTGCACCTTCACTACATGGTATGACCGGTGCATGTCGACAGTACACAACCTATGTCACATACACATCTCTCTGTATTCACACACAACCACTGCAACATACACATCCCTCACTATGCATACACAGGTAATATTACATACACCTTTCACTGTTCTGTTCACCCTGTGCATCAGAATATTTGTGCATAACCCTGCACTGATGGTGTGGATGACAGGGATGCGGCACAGGCTTCATCATATGCACAGGGTGATATGTTTGCCAGGGGCATAGGCTGCACCAATGGATAACATCATGTGTGTGTGTAAGGGTCGGTGAGTTGATTGGACATGTCTGTTCAGAATGCATGTGGATGTTGTGGAGCCCTACAGTTGTGTTTGCTGTGTGCGTGTATGTGTGTACACAGCTCTGCCATTTGTGAGGCCTACACGGGGTATAATTGACAGCCCCAGATTGTACAGACCAGGTTGTACAGCTCACTGTGTCCGTCCACGGCCACGTGACCTGTGCCTGCCTGGGGTTGCACGAGCACTACCAGGTGGAGGTACAGAGTGGCCACTGTCCGACGACACATGTCCGCTGGAACCGTGTCCCCGCTGGGAACGTCCAGGGCCACGTCCACGTGGCCTGCTGTGTCCTGGTGTTGACAGTGCAACACCAGCTGCACTGCTACTGCTACTGGCACTATGGGAGCGGGCATGTGAGGTGGCATGCTCATGTCGACCTACACTAGGTGGTGTTGCTGGCCTACGTCCACGTGGCCTACGCCTCACTCCTACCAGATGTTCCAGCACAGACAGCTCCCGCCCGCGGATTGCCATGCCTCGGTCAAGGATTCCGACCATTTCACCCAATCGCCTATCCAGAACATCAGCAATCTGCTGTTGAGCATTTGCCGATGCCTGGATGTTGTCATTTAGGGTATGGATAGCAGCCCTCTGCAGCCTCTGCCCTTCAGCACATGCCTGTGTTGCCATTACAGTCTGGAACATGCGTCTGGTGATACCAGCTGCTGCGCTCTGTCCTGCAGGTGCATGTCTGCCAGAGGTCCTCCTACGAGCATCACTGGCCACATGACTGTGTGGCACATCTGCAGTCATTACACTGACACCATGGTGTGTAGACACACCTTCTGTAGCCACCACACGTTCCTGTTCCATGCTAACAGATGCTGACTGTCCTTCCTCTATGGCCACTGGTGATGCGGTATGTGTTGGCAGCAGAACTGTGTGCAGGGAAGAGGAGGACATAGCTGGGATGGTAACCATTGGCACAGATTCAGCCCCTGACAACCCTGCCTGTACCTCATGCATATGTTCATCACCGCTAGTATCTGTGGGGACACTAACATCAGATGGACCGCAGGAGGGTAACACACCCACATCACCTGTGAATGCAAAGAAATACTGTAAAGTACAATAGACACAGACACACACACACACAGACACACACACACACAGACACACAGGCAGACAGACACACCATGCATGTGATTTGTCAGATGGCATGCAGCATGCCTGTGATACAGCAGAGGGCATGCAGCTCAGACATTAATAGTGTTAGTATGCATACCTCCCTGGGGTGCACACTACAGCAAGCAGGTGTCATATCAGTAGCCATGCAGTTCACACAATCATGGTAGTATGCATGCATCCCCTTGATACACCATGTGGCCCAGAACAGGATAACAGTACACATGGCTGACATGACCTTGACATGTAATGTGCTGACATGTGCAATAACATGCATACATGTCTGACACAATGGTGTCCTGACACATGTACAGCATCATAATGGGCTTCACATTGCAGTGTTGTGTGTATGCCCTACAGATAGAATGCATGTTTAGCAAATGTGCATGAGCATGGGAGGGTAGTGTGAGCCGTCTACATTGCTATACAGTGTGAAGTACAGACACTGTGCCATTGCATGGCATCATGAGGCATCTATGTTGCTGTAGAATGCATAATATGTACACATTGCATAGCCATAACTGCAACACAGTCGTGATGTTCAACAGATCGTATATGGTAGACTTCAGTGACACCTCCAGTAGCTGTGCACAGGCTTTTAGGATGTCCAGTGTACCACATCAACTGTATAATCGGTCAACTATGGCTATAATTGTACCATGTGTAGACAATGTGCAACAGGGTGTATACACATCCCATGTACTGTGTGGCTACATGTCTGGCCATCCCCCATGGCCATGTGTGCACATGTGGTGGCCAAATGTGTGTGATGGCCATCTATCTCACATGTCTGTGCTGTCCCATATGACATACACCCATAGATGTCAGATATGTCACAATCCACAGGGCTATGCAGACAACGGGTTGTATGTTTGGTATGTGGGGTATAGGTCATGCGATAGAGTGACAATATTGCAGACAGAACACTACGTGTCTGGGACATGTCAGGTGGCACATCACAATGTGTGCACCCAATGCAGGGGCATATGACACAATGGTGACACCTGTGGGCTGCCCATATCACAGCTCACTGTGTGGTACTGTGTGCGTACCACACATGTTGTTCCAATGCATACTACATATGCCTCCATTATAGAACACCTCCACCGTTGTATGCAAAGCTGACCGCACATGTCGCAATGACAAGTACTGTGGTTTCAAGTCGGTGTATCATTTCGTTTGTATATATTGGACATGGGTGGCCTGTGTGAATGATGGGTGATGTGACCTGCATATCGTGACTGGAACAAACATCAGGTGTGCAAGTGTTAACTGGCCACATGGCAGATAGATCTACACTGTGACATGCCTGATACTGATGACAGTCTCATCTGCAACGGACTCGTGTCTGTGCGGCACGCCAGAGGTACCTGTATAGGGGTGACACAGCAGAATGAACATTATCCATGACTGTATGACAGCCACAGGTTGCACTGTGCATGTGAACACATTCACCTGTGTAATAGCATATAGTATGCACATGTGTGCATACACAGCGTAGCATACTGTAGTATGCAGCATGTGTGTCCACATACCTTGCATATGTTGTTACTTTACATAATGTACAGTGACACATGCAACTAAATGGGATATAATAGCCATATGTGCAGTACTGACTTACCAGGCAACTCCAGGCTCATTGGTTGGGAGACACTCACCTCCACGATGGCAGCTAGTGTTTGTGGATGCTGTTCCCTGGGTGTCCCCAGACTGGCCAGTAGCTCCTCGGTGTGTGTGAGTGGGGGCTGGGTTGGTGGCCCACCACCTGTTCCACCTTGTTCCCTGGCGATTGCAGTGGCACACTGTTTTGCATGCCATATCAAGTCCGTGCAGTGTCTGCGCACCTGCTGGTAGGTGCGGTTATGGCCACCCACATTGTTCACCCTCCTGCGTAGATCCTGACACAGGTCATCCCGCTGCTGGGCATGCTGTGGCACATGGTTGAACAACAAGTCATAGTTGTCATGGAGCTGTGGGATGAGGACATCATCCTCCTGGTGGCTGTATGCTGGGAGGTGTGTACGGGGCATTATCTGTAAGACATAATGATGGTGACAGGTCACAGTTTGAGAGATGTACAGAGATACTGCTGCACATACATTTCTATGACATCTACTACATCTGCACAGTTATCTTTGCAAAGCATCATGACACTGACACGACTGACGTGTTTGTGTCACACACATGTCACACCCATTATGCATTGGATATCATCACCATATATGTGTGTCACCTCATTACATTGTTTATACTCAATGTAAATGCTGTCTTGCTGTTGGCATCTCTGTTTGCCTGCACTTGTGTTCTTACCTATCTGCACATGCCTGGATGTGTCCACGGTAATGCTGTTGACCTGGATGCTGTGTATATGTCACATATCACATCGCCCAGACACAGCCGTAATGGACTCGAGCAGTGACAATGCACACATACGCATGGACACCTGTACATGCATGTGTTTTGCCATATACATCTACACAGCACTGTACAACTGTTCAACATCCTGCCACGGATCGCCTGTATTGCACATGTGATAGACATGGGACAATGGCTAGTCAAACGACATTCGCAGGGATGGTTATCAACCATAGCATGTGTGGGCACAGTTTCCAAGCTGTAACAGACGGCCATTATGCCACCGCAAGGTGCATCAGTGCCACATTACTGATCCAGTCAGTTGATAGTACATCTACCATGCGGCCATCACACCATGTATGACTGGGATGACATGTGCAGCTTTGATGGACAGGGTAGCATGGTATGGCGGGAGTATGTCACATATATGGCACAGGGATCTGTCCAGCCTGTGGTGATCCTAGTATTAGGACAGTGGCTGTCCATGACATATGTCTTATAGATCAGGATATGGACATGTAGCATGTCCATCATCATGGTGTAGCAAATGTCTTTCTGTAAGGTAGACAGCATGCTGCATAGTAGAGGTGAGGATTGTGAAGGCTGGTATCGCACATCCATGCATAGCCATTACCCCTTAAACGTGGTATGTGATCCAATATTGGTCACCACAGTGCTGTTTATGCCTGTCCACTGATCTCCGTGCTCATGGATGGCACCCTGACATGACATGGGTACCTCATATGACTACCTAAGGGGCCTGGAGACGTCAACAAGTCGGGGGGTGCACTGCACAGCACCATCCCTTACACAGTGTCCATAATGTTGACCACAGCCTAACTAGTAGTTTATGGGTACAGGGATGTTCACCTAGCGGTGACAATGCTGGTATCATCCATCAGACTGTGCACATATGTCACACACCTCACCCACACAGCCCATTCTGTATGTTTTTCACAACACTGACACAGCTATACTGATAGGTCATGGCCATTCACAGCCTTACATACACAGATGCCTAACATTTGTCTGTGTGGTATGGGCTACAATGAGGGTGGGGTACAAGACATTAACCCTGTTCTACTGTAGCTGGCACTGGTGTGATGTGCACATGTCACTCTTGCACCTTTTGCAGTTGTGAGTCTGTCAACAGGCCACTGGTGGAACACTCCTGTGACATACAGAGGTATTTGTAATCAAACATCCGTGCTGTGTCGTACATCTGTACTGCTAACATCTACAGTGATAATAGTTCATGGACATGCACACCATACTCAGCAGGGTTATAGTGCAGCCACCCAAAATGACTGTCATCACCACTTGTGGGTTGATATTATCCAACACCCTATCTGTATTGTATGGTCATGCTAGGCACTTGTTCAGAACTTGTGAGCATGTCATGAGCTACTGATTAGTATAACACCCATTCCACACCATTTCCCACAGGTACATTGGCTGTCCTACACTTCCCAGCTTGCTTATGGTACAACAGCTGTTGTACACACGTAACACACATATCCTGTGGGACATGGTTGTATATACAGGCATGTCCAACTGGCATGTACCAGTGCTACTGCCTGTCTATATGAGGGATATGTCGTACATTTGGCAAAAGAGCAATTGTCTCATGTACACATTCAATGCTCACCTCCCAACATACGACACTACAGCCTGTGGGGGATGCACTTCTGCAGCCGTGCTGGGGGCATAGCTCTCAAGTGTACCTCATTACGAGGAACGTACCTCATTTGGGGTCTTAAAAGGTGCATGTTCCTCAAGGTTCCACATTGGAAGGGTTTGTCACACATTCATTGTTGGAAATTGTTTACCTTCTAGCCATGGCTAAATAGATGGGAATCATATTAATTCATTAGAATATCCTTTTTATACATACCAGCCTATTTTAGCCATCATATGCCCTTCCTAGTTGAAGCTGTTAGTAAGCCAGTTGTAAGTGTTCCACGTTTTGCCCATTTGTCACACATTATGAGGGCTAATGTTCCTCATTTTGGGGACAGGAGGATGACAGCTATGGCTGGGGGTAATGCTGTCACCAACCCTGACTGCACCTGACAGTCATTTGGGGATGTGTAACATTCGCAACACACCCCACCCATCACATAGTCTCACATGATCTACACCACTGGCCACACCTACGAGGACAGTACATCTCCATACTCAGTGTAGGCACCAGAGGTAGTCCCCATCATGGCTGTCAACTTCACCAATGTATAGCCCACGGACTCATGTGTGCCCATCACATACAGCCAATGGGAGTTATAACATTCACAACACACCAGTCATAGGTGACTCTGTAGGGAGTCGCACTGCAGTTCTACACAGCAGGCTACACAAGGCGATAGTCGCTTACATCTTGCCGTTGGGTAACTGCTTCTGCAACATAACCTATGCACCCATGCCACACCTCACCAGGTACGATGTGACTGTCATTCTCCATGTTAGTGTGACTGCTCTGTGATGGCACTTCACGGACTACGTGTGCAGGGACATGCAATAGCTCACCAGTCTTATAGCCCTAAGGGCGTGGGCCATGCCTTGGGGAGCATTTTGCATTCGTCCGGACACGATACCACTGTACAACGACCGACTGCGTCACTTCAACAGTTGCCTATGCTCCTATTGTCATTCCACAGGCATCTGGTATCTGTCCGCTTTGACTGACCTGGTCAAACACAATGCTGTGGCACAGATGACTTGCACCTGTCAGCCATGGGAGTACAGCTCACATGTAAGGCTCTTGCTGCTTCTATACTGCCTGTCTTGCACAGTTTCCAATAACTGTCACTGGCAGAACAGGAACTGGCAAGCACGACATGGGGTCATGTGACACAATGCTTGCATCTTCCTCTGTGACGCATGCAGGCAAGGCACACCTTATAATGCACCACTCAAACATCTCTGCAGTGACTGGGACCTGCCTCTAGGCTCTGCACTGCTCACTTGCAATGACAGGTTATAGACAGACCATACCTTTCAGGCACATACCTGGACCGGCACACCCACAGCTGAGGGGTTCCCATATCCCACTATGTTGTGCACACATCCTGGCTAGTTACTTAGCACAATGCATCAGAGGTGCTCCACGTGCAACTAACTGTGTCCGGGACCGCTATACACATTGTAACAAGCTACAGAGTCAACATCATACCCCACGGTTAACATACCTTATTTGTTGGTATATTGGACAGTAGGCCTCAGACAGCTACTACTGATGTGTGACCGACACTACCCCACACTTAACTGGGATAGCCACTCATGTACCGACACATCCATGAGTCACAACCTCCGCTCTGCTGGATCAACCCATACACACCACCTCCAAGACCTACATTAACCTTGACATGAACACTACCACCATGTGACTAATGTTACACACCTGGGGTTATCCCCTCATTGGTGGATTCCAAACATATGCTACTCAACCTTGTTAGCTACATCCCAGCACCACACCCATCACAGCATACACAGTACATGAGTACTACAACACCTACTACAGACGTCTGCTGACAGCGGTTGTTAACATCATGAAACCAGTGCAGATAGACAATGCACATACATATGCTGACACATACCCCAGTGTACTTCATTAGCATGTACACAACTGCGTGGATCATGCTATTCCACACAGAGCCATGATGGTACACACCAGATAACAGACGCCACTCTGGTGGTCATGTTCCATGGACATATGATGTTCAACAACAGGTGTAGGCTGTTGCACAGTGGTGTACATTCCCAAGGGTGGGGTGGCACACTGGTCAGCCGTGGTAGGGCCACAGGGTCCCTCATCACATACTCCAAGACTAGCTACGTAAACATGACTGCGACACATTCCGGGGTGTACCACCAGGCATTATGGTGGTATGTCAGTAGTCGATGGCAACACCCACATCTGCTGTCACATACAGCAGTCACTCAGGAACATTACAGACCCAGGCGATGTTGGCAACATGCTGGAGGATGGATTCAATGCTAACATTACACCCTCTCACTCACTACAGGGCCACAATCCATACAGAAACATTGTGGTGTCCCTGTGGTCACACCTACACAGTACTGACGTGCACTCTAAATGTCCTGGGACACTGGCCCCATGTCACCTTCCAACGTCCCAGGCTGTGATGTCCACCAACCTCTGGCTGACATGTCTCCCCACTAGGCCACCATATTCAGTAATAGCCTTGTTTCAGACATTGTAGCCCCTGAATGGCACACAGCAGCATTTATCACACTACACACAGGTGGCACCACAATGCACAAGTGGGACTATAGTCCTACACACCTGTCTGGGATGTTCTGCATGGCTATGGGGCACATCATCAAGGACGTCATTCACAGAGACATTTTTGGGCTCCCGTCCTTTGCTGCCACCCAGGTTGGGCTTGTTAGGGCCAGAGCATGGCCCCTACACATGGTGGACTCCTTTCATACAATTACCAGGGCAGTTGCTGATGGTACGGGAGTCCACACATCCTACATTGTCCTCTCATTGCCTTTCAGCACCATTCTCCATTCTGGTATTGACAACATACACATCCACCTGCACATCGTACCCTATGTCTCAGGATGTTCTGCAATGTGGCTCATGGACAGGACACACACAGTGAGGCCAGCATACCATAGTATCTACTACATGTCAGGTACATTTGGCATACCACAGTCCTCAGTCATAGGGCCCCTCATGTTCAGTATATGCTTCCCTGCGGTACAGGCTAGCACAGGGTACTTTCCCTGCCTAGCTTTCAAACCCCTGCATACAAAGTGCCATGATTGCTCCACCAGCTGATACTGACTCCATCCATACGGGTGTCGCTGTGACAGATACATGATATGACTATCATGGCATCAAGCTGCATGACACAAGGTGCATGAACATCACCTTTGCATTACACCATTCACCCACTGACTATCACATGGGTGGTAGTCCCCTACATACATATCACATTGTACATGTTTGCAGTACACACATGTCTCACCCACTCCTGTGGTTACCGTATTGCCACTGTGACGTGGATATCCTTCTACGTGGCCACACCTATCTGTACTGGGTGTGTAGCTGGTACATAGGCACCCATTGTACCTCTGAACTCAAAACATCTGCACACATTCAGGGGTACACCACCCCATTTCGGGTGTACCTTACACAACAGCTACAGCTTTACATACCACAACATTAACACGCTATGACGTTTACTGAGCTCCGACAGTTTAAGTATGTGGCTACACTACGAACACCACATCTGTACACATTTGCATACTACATACTCAGGGGTGACCTCTGCTGATCAGACAGGGCCCATGTCCACAACATTATTAATGGATATACTCCTCATACGCGACATAAGCAGAAGCCACTGTGAGCAACATGCTCATGGATATGTGCACACACGCCGCAATGAGTGGGATGTGCTTGAGGGTTACATTCCCAAACCAGACACTCACCATGCTTTGGAACATAAGTTCTGTGAACATCACGCAGGGACACTCAGTAGCACTGTTCATGTGATACCTCCCTTGGTGGTTGGGAGACACATGTAGGCCTGGGATCACTGCAGTGGCTGTACTGTGCAGGAGTGCAGGTGACACATGGCTCTGCTGTTCACAGGACACTACCCTAGAGAGGTGCCACTAGTGTGAACACTGTAGTTGTGCTTACACATGGACTTGCCAGACTGCATAGTACCCCACTATGCACCTGTGAAGCTATTACATGTCCTTTGTGCATGGTTACTTGGTAGCCCTTCCATTTAGATTAGCTATCATGCTATTACAATGTCCCATGCCTACAAGCCATATGTATCCTGTTATTGTACACGCCAATAGACGATACCTGTGGTATGCATGATATGCCTGTTATGCTGTGTAGAATATCTGTCATATCTACCTACAATACTATACATTACACATATTTCACATAGTATCCCATAATGCAAAGCATACTTGCACAGCGGGACCACCTTAGATATTTCATTAACGTTATATGCCCATACACATGCGTGCTGTGACAGTATATCAACATATACTATCCCCTGCTATGGCACGTCCTTGTTGGACATACCCTACCACTGACGGCGGGTTGTATGGAATTGTTCTGTTTAACGCCCTCATGTAGCATCCCTTGTAGTGTCTGTGCTGTGTACCTTGTGTCCCACTGCTGGACGCACAGTTTCTACAAGCATTAGTATGCTCAGCAAGACATCACTACATAAATACCTTTCCCCACTTTATGCATTGCGGACACGTTTAATTAATGCAAACCAGGCTATACATACAGTAAAACTAATTAATACAGATCATGCTATACATAACCTTACATATGGGGTGTTCTGCATACCTTGTTATCGTTACGGCGTTTCGTTTCTATCTCTCTCACAGTGTTTCAACTGGTATTCGGTATGAGCATATGGTTGGAATGTCTGGCAAGTCATCCTTATATACGTCGATACCTGTAACATGTGGATTCATCCCGCCATTTGGTGTTCCTGAGTGACTAATTACTTGCATATCAGCTGTGCAGCTACTCCATTCGCCAATTACGCGGGAACAGTGGGGTATAATTGAATCCTCCACTTGGGCATTGCCGATTTGCCCTACCTTCGGGGGGACGGTCTGTATTGTGTTTTGTTATGTGTAATTGCAACTGCTATGCATGGAGAGAAGTAATCATGTCCCCCGTGGATTGTGTGTGACAGGTAGAGTATTTGGTTCAACATGTGGGTGTACCTGTCATCCCAACGTCTGATAATGGAGTATTGCAAACAAACCTGTAACATGGCTGTTTGTTCCATTATACAACGCCTGCAATTTTGCATGACGCCTTTAATTGTGTCTCTCACACGGTATGTTGAGGGTTCTGCAGATGTAATTGACTGACTGGATGTTTGTGCTGCTATTACAGTCTGTATTGCTTTAGTTTCTAGTGTGGGGGATGTCGGTGGGTGTATGTAGCATATACAGGTTTGTGGGCCTTGCATTTCTACATAATCCGTATATATGTGTGTGGGCTCCGTCCCTAATTAGAGAGCTAATAGTTAGTAGACTTATGTTACGGGATTGTACGTTGGGCCATTGTTAATTGGTTTCTATATCGTCTGCAGGTGAGCTTGCTACTTGTATACCTCCGGAATTGCAGCGATATATCAAGGGATATGTGTAAGTGACAGCTATCCCTTGTATTTCTGTCCCAGATATTTGCAGTCATTGCGGTTGTGTTGGTAGAAGAGCCTGTTTGCCATGGGTTGCCACCTTTTCATATGGTCATTGTTGGACACTTGTGGGACTCAGTGGTGTCTACAGGCCAACACGTAGCCACGGTCAGTACACAGGTTAGCACATACTTTTATCCTCAATACATACCTATTGTTGTGGGACTTTGGCTACTTATCATATTGCATGTAACATTTACGTTTCTTACATACAGGCATAACTATTAAATACGACTATTACATTATATATGGGACATATTAATGTCCTACCATCTCGGACATTTGCCCTTTGTACTGTTTTATGTCAGGACACACCTGCCCAGGGTGGGGCTGTCCCTCCTACTGTGTGACAGGTGGTAACCGTATGCCTACGGCTAGCTATACCCACACCTACCGTACTGATCTGCCTCTGACTTGGCACTAACAAACACATGTTGCGGACACACACACACATTACAGTCACACGTAGACGCACACGGCACCCTCAACGCACAATTACACAGACTACGGCACTCACAAACACAGTTGAACACAGTACCTACATGGACCACAACACCGGCAGCAGTGACTAACTGTTACACATTCCATAGCTGGCGGTATCCTATTTATTTGTACCTCCAAGGTGTTATGAATGTCATTGAACTATCTATTATATTTGCAGATATCGCTGAATCCATCTATATCAACATATATCACTCTATTGCCCTTTCTATCTGTATTATATATATGCATATGTGTACAAATATATATATATCTATATATATATATATATATATATATATATATATATATATATATATATATATATATATATATATATATATATATATATATATATATATAATCTGGCGGGGAACGTGACAGGCACACAGCACCACCATATGCTGTAAGGCTCATGTACTGTTCAGGTGTTGGCATTCCGTGTTCCACTAGCTGTTGTGTTTACAATGTTTGAGGGCTGCCTATGTAGGAGTCACACATTGGGCCACCTATACATTACAATTTACAGGTGGTCATGTTTGTGTGCCATCCATTTTACTGTGTGTGCAGGTGGAGAGGTGTCAGTCCGTAGGGGCCTACACTGTCAGAGTATGTGCTATACTTTCCCTCTTTGCCAAGGTGTAGGCGTATTGGGCACACCTCCATCTGTCTACTGGGGCTGGCACAGTGTGTTCATGGTCTGAATCCCTCTGTGCCTGTAATGGCCTTGGCAATTGCGGTGGGCTATGAGGGCCTTCACCATTTTGTCCCTGCTGCAGCTGCTTCCGCAGGATCATATTATGTAGCATGGCACATACTATGACAATGTGGGCACACGTGCCTGGAGAGTACTGCAAGGCTCCACCAGATGTATCCAAGCACCGGAACTGTGATTTCAGCATCCCGAACACACGCTCTATGATTCTGGTTTGTGCATGTGCCTCATTATGGCATTCTTGAATGGGTGTGTGTGCATTTCTGATGGGAGTCATCATCCACGGCACCAGTGTATAGCCAGCATCCTCCACAAGATGGCCATGTGGGATGTCCCCCCTGACAAATACCTGATACAGCTGTGAGGCATGCTAGATATGGGAGTCATGGTAGCTTCCAGGGTTGCCAGCACACACATCCATGATAATGCCCTGGGCATTGCACATGACCTGGCAGTTGATGGAGTGGAATCCCTTGCGGTTTATGTAGTGCCTACCATGCTCACCGGGTGGTGACTTGATTTGTATTTGCGTGCAGTCTATCGCACCCAGTACCTCTGGGTAGTGTGCCACATGGTGGAAGTGGCACATATTGCTGGCCAACTCCTCCTGAGTTCGGGGGAAGTATATCTGCTCATTGGCATGTGGTAACATGGCATCCAGGAACTGGTGTAGTACCCTGGATGCTGATGCCTGTGAGATACCCATTATATCTCCAGTTGGCCTTTGAAAGGTACCTGTGGCCAGTATTCGCAGGCTTACACATACCTTCGTGTCCACTGGGATGGGTTCCCCTCTGTTGTTTCTGGTTCTCAGGCGTGGCTGGCACAGCTCCACTATTTGCTGTAAGATGTCCCTGTCCACCCTGTAACGCTCTACTATCTCCAGGTCATGTAGCCCGTGGTAGGTTACCCTGGGTCTGAACACTCTCCTTCTCCTCCAAGGCCTGCAGTGGTTGTCGGCATCATCCTCCACAACACTGTCAGTCTCTAACACATGCTGATGAATCACAGCTATGGCATCTCCCAACATGTACATTTTAAAAGTTCCCCGTGTGTTTACACCTATGGTGCAGTGTTTGGGAATACACAGGTGCGTGTAGGGTGCTTTCACACTTTATACTATTGTGCTGTGAACACCGATGATGTCATAGGGTGTGTATGTGTGATCGTAGCTACAGGGTATCTTATGTGTTTTACTGCCGGAACTACTATTGTGGTGCCTTTGGTGTTAAATTACATTTGGCTGCCGTGGATTACCTCTTGACCTTCCCTTTACATTTCTGCACGTTGCACCTACCATTTTCTGGTGTGCATCCTGCAGCCTACTTTCATTTGTACTTTCCTGGACCTGGCGTATCTTGCGTTGTGTGCTACTGCCGGTCTGCTGTCGGTTTGCTTTGCTCTGCTGTGTCAGGTCTCCTATCTTTGCAATCCAACACCTCCCCTCCTTTCTTTGCATTCCAATGCCTCCCCTATCCTGTTTTGCAGGTTTCTGCAGGTAGACTTGTCAGCTGCTGTCGATTGGCCATCGTGGGTTGATTGGTGTTGATTGCTCATTAGTACTCCAATTACCCTACTTCAACATTTCCTTCTTTTCTTCCCCTGACCTTCCTGTTTGTGCTATTGTTCGCGGCGCATGCATCCGATTACTGGGTTTCGGGCACGTTTTCATCCCCGTACACATGCGCTTTTGGGCACCATGTGTGCTCTCAACTAAACGATTCTATACCTTCCTCCCCACCCCTGTCCTGCAGCTTTGCTTAGCAACGGACAGGCCAGATTTGCATTACTCCAATGTGCTTACTGCTGCGGTGGCACACCCCTCTGCTGATGTCATGTATCTCCTCTGAGCCACTCCTCGGTGTTATACCGCTGCGCCATATGGTACAACCTTCATCCACCGGCACATTTGCGATTCAGTATTATCTGCCTCATTTGCATGGCATTTACTACTAATTCATAGTTACCGTGCCAAACACTATTGCAGGCCCTTAGCAACCCTTGCACCTGGGTTGTGGTGTTCCATGCCTACCATTGTGTATTATGCTGTAACCCTGATTTCCATTATGTTGCGATTTTATGACATTTTTATATTATTTCTTTGTTACAGCTTCCGCACACATGCCCTGCGGTTGTGCTGTGCGTTACTGTGGACATGACATTAAATGTTGTTATTTACGTGTTGTGCATCTTTTGTTATGCCATTGGCTGTGTATTTCGCCACTGGCATATGTTAACGTTGTGATACCTGGGTCTGGCCCGCTTCCATAGCTCCGATGCTCTGTTTGGGAAAATGTAAACCGTGTTTTTTGGTTTACATTTCCGTGGGCTTATGCTACGCCTGCACCACTTCATGAATCACTATATGCCTTCATTTGCATGGTGCGACACTGCACATGGGGTGATTAGCATACCTAAGCTGGGGGCTGTGCAGTTCTGGCGTACGCCGGTAGTGCATGTGGAATTGGATCGTACCTGAATCGCTCAATGGCCATATTTGGCATTATACCGCCTACGCTATGCCTGCACCTGGCGGAAGCTTCATGAATCCCGGGGCTAGATTATAAATGTAACTAATATCAACATCCAGCCATTATGCTCTATGCCTCCCATCCTCCTAGACAATTCTTTAATATCTTAGTTGCTTTATTGAATGATACCTGTTTGACTGCAATTCTACCTGTTGTTTTGTAATACTACCTATTGATTGTAATGCTAATATTTTTCTTTGCAATTCATTATGTGATGTAACTTTGTATTGTGGAGCTTTTCTCCCCAGGCCTCCACTGAAATCGGGCTCTCGAGCCTAGTGGACCTCCCCGGTCACCAAACTGGAATAAATAAAATAAATAAATAAATCTGTTTGGCCTGAGGGTTTAACTTTAGAAAAGTCTTTCATCCTGCTAATATAAAAACCACACATTTAAGTGATGCACAAACACTGTGCCCCATACTTTGCATACAAGGAGATCTCTCAGATTTAAAATTCTCTACAAGTACTGTCTATAGTCTCCCACTGTTAGTACAGATGCTTTATAGAGCCCCCCATTAGTACAGACCCCACTTAGAGCACCCAGTTATTCCACACCCATCCATTTTCTCTCCCCACTGTGAAAATCGGATTTAGCTTAGCATTATGGATGGTCAGTTTCCCTTCATTGCTTTTACCAGCCTGAATGAGATGGCTATCCTGAGACAGTGTACCAGCTGCCTCATGTACACTGACAACCCTTTACTCCTAAATCACCCAAGTATGATTTGTGAGAGATACATCTACACTAAGAATCTGGAATCCTTGCTCTCTCACGCACATAGCAGTAAACTGAACAGGGTGTCAGCTGACATACTAACCTCCTACGCAGACCTTGCACTCAACACACAAACCATTATACACAGAGGTACTCGCCAGAAACCTAAACACCAGAGACCTTCCAAACACAAACATTCTACACTTAATACAGCATATACAGAATCAATACACAAAACCACAATCATGAGTGTCTCACCAGATAAGCCCATAAAGTAAAGCACATCTAAACCAAATTTTTTTAGTCATAGGTGACTCCATTGTGAGACAAACAGATGTCCCACTCACTTGGCTTGACAAGGAGGTGGTTATGGTCAGCTGTCATTTGGGTGCCAGGATCCATCGGATCACACATACACTCAGGTCTCCCAACAAAACCATTATGTCTCTGTTATAGTTCATGTTGGTATAAATGACTTGAAACGTACATGAACTGGACTATATGAAGAGACATGAGGAAGCTCTCTGAATGTGTCCCAGGCAGGTATGTCCCTAGCCTTGAGCAGCATTCTACCCTCACCTAGGATGATATCACAATATAAACCAAAAATGGACTTCAACAATTGGCTTAGTTTCTGGTGTAATTCTAAGGGGATACAGTTCCTGTTAGCCTGGGAAGACATGGTTGATAGACCTGTCACCTCTCTGCTTTCACTTAGTGGCTATGGCACTTGGCTCACTCATAGTGCCTTTTTTAGGCAAGGTCACAAGAACAAAATTTCTGACATGAAAATATCACTCTCAAATAAATGAAGGGTTATGCTGCTAAACGCTAGGAATTTAAATCAGAAACTGCACTCTGGAAGCACTTCTCTCCCTGGAGATGACTGTGCAGTCACAGAAACATTGTTCAGGGCGCAGAGAGTACCTCAGCCTTGCAAGGCTACAATGTCTTCCACAATCAGACTGCAAAATATACACCTGAGAGCCAAAGGAGGAGTAGTACTATCTTCATCAAACATAAATACACCTCTCTGGTGTTTAGGTTTCTGGCGAGTACCTCTGCGTATAATGGTTTGTGTGTTGAGTGCAAGGTCTGTGTAGGAGGATAGTATGTGAGCTGACACCCTGTTCAGTTTACTGCTATATGCGTGAGAGAGCAAGGATTCCAGATTCTTCTAGACTGGTTAGGCAGGAAAACTCGATGGAATTAGTCCATGTTCAGCTAAATGTGTGGGCAAGACCCCCCCCTTTCAAGTCATTGATAGTAGTAGACCCCCTTCAATGAAGCAAGATACCCACGCTGCTTAGTTGGACCTACTTGAGTCAGTCAAATTACAAGGAAACACACATTAGTAATGGGCAATTTTAATTATCCCTCCATTGACTGGGAAACTGAGTACCAACATGCTTGCACAAAGGTTCCTTCACTTTAACACTAATGCCTTGGAACAGATAGTATGCACCCCCATAAGGGGCTCAAATATTCTGTAACTGGTCGTCACGAACACTGGTTAAATCTGATCAGAAATCAGTCACATTTGAAGTAGCTGTAACACCTGAACCCCTCTTAGATTAAATCAGGCTAAAAAATTTCACCAAAGTAATTATACCTTCCTAAGAGATGGCATAAATAGCTTCCAAGCTCCTTTTCCCACAGATAGGGGGGTGTAGGGGACGTAGCCCCCCACATTTTGCAACCAGTTTTTACTATTATATGTTGTAATGTATTTTTAATGGATACACATGTATATAATAGTGCATAAACTGCAATTATGTAAGGGGCTATGCCCTCCACACCCCCAAAAATATATTCTCACTCCAGGGTCACATTACAGTGGGAAACAGGGCATATACCTGCCAGTGCTGTTTTTCAGTCAAATGAACTTTCGGTCATTTGGTCTCAGTCAAATTGGCGTCGGTCATATCAACTTTCAGTCATATGTAGTGAACCCATATATATATATATATATATATATATATGTATAAATATATATATGTATATATATATATATATATATATATATATATATATATATATATATATATATATATATATATATATAAAATGTGTGTGTATATTTATTTTACATTTGTTGACTGGGATAGTCCGAGTGGATATATGGCCATTTTCAGCTGAGGCCCGGGGAGAAAAGTTCCAAGCTAATAATACACATTGAACTTTTAGTAAATGCTAGTTTCAAGCAGATTACTGTCATAAGCATTACCAGCATTTAGCACATATAGTAGTAAGTTATTATAAAACACTTTACAAAACATAACATTATTTTCAAAGTTATATATACATAACATTATTCAGATTTAAGACATATTGAGCAGCAGTTCTTCAATTGACCCTTCCTGAAATTTAGTAGTAGAAAAAAAGTTAGAAGTAGTTGAAGTTAAAGCACTACTATCAACTCTTCTCTATGCCTCACCTCTATTCTCCAACTTAGAGAGGTCACTAGTTGGGGTTAGTGCACGGACACATCCAGTGAGTTTTGAAGTATTTCTTGAGTTTGTTTTTGAATCGAGTTAGTGAAGGTTCTAGGGTCAAGTCAGCTGGGAGCCTGTTCCATGTTTTTCCAACAGAGTTGTCAGAGTCCCCAGCTGAGTAGTTGGATTTGTATGTTTCAACTAGGAGTCTAGTGGATGATGGCAGTGGCCAGGTGCTGGTGTGGGGGCTGATATTTTTTAGTGCAGGTGTATTTTCTGGTTGTTAAAGGACTTTATTTGCCACTATTAGCTGGTTGAACTGCAATAGGCTAGGCAGTTCAAGCCATCCTAGGCGGCTTAGGTTGTGACAGTGGTCTGTCTGGTAGACTGTGCCAGTAGCAAATCTGGCAATGTGGTTATAGCAGGATGATAGTATATTAAGATCTGTTTTGTTTAAGTTGGAGAATAGAGGTGAGGCATAGAGAAGAGTTGATAGTAGATGGGAATGGGCAATTGGAGTTCTAGCAAGTGGCGTAAGGAAAGGTTTGATTCTGCAAAGAGAGACAAGTTTTTTATTAATGGTTTTGAGTTTGATATAAGCATTGAACTTCAGGTTATCAACTATGACACCTAGTAGTTTAGTTTGGGCTTCTGGGGAGATGATAGTGCCATTGTTAGCGGTTATGTTGAAGGATGGCAGGGGGATCCTGTGTGTGGGGGAGAAGAGGAGCAGCTTCGTTTTGTTGGGGTTTAGGATTAGATGTTGATGGGAGAGCCATTTTTCCACTCTATTGAAGGTATTTTGAGTTAATGTGAATAAAGTAGCTGGAGAGGTGTCAGAACAAATCAAGGTGGAGACGTCCGCATATTGAATGCAGGTAGCATCTGGGATGACTGAATGAAGGTCGTTGATAAAGATTTAGAAAAGAAGGGTCCTAGTATCGAGCCCTGGGGGGACTCCTAATGTGATGGGTAGGCGAGATGATAGCTTGGCCTGCCATAGGACTGCATGTTGCCTGCCCTGCAGGTAGGATTGAAACCATTGGAGTGCATGGTTTAAGGAAAAGGCCTTCAAGGTATTTATAAGCACTGTGTGGTCTACCATGTCAAAAGCCTTTGACAGATCTAGAAAGAGTGCTGAGGATAGTTTATTATTGCAGTTGTGGTTAATGACATTAGAGAGAGGAGGACAGAAGTAGTATTGTGGTGTGGCTTAAAGCCATTCTGAAAGTTGGACAACAGCTTGTTCTGTGTGAGGTAGTGCATGAGCTGTATTGTGTACGCACTTCTCCTAATTTTAGCTAGAGGTGACAGAATAGTTATGGGTCTAAAGTTTGACAGTTCAGTGGAACTGCCTCCTTTATGGAGAAGTATGACATGGGAGATTTTCCATATAGTGGGTACAGTAGCTTCAGATATAGTTCTTTTGATCAAGATTGAGATGGGGTATGCTATCGTGTCAGCAGCCTTTTGCAGATAGTCTGCTGGGAGGAGGTCAGCAGCCAGTGTGGTGGGTTTTAGTTTCTGAAGTTGGGTGGGTGGCCTAATGGTTAAGGTGTTTGCCTTACAAACACAAGGTGCAGGATTTGAGTCTCACAAGGAATAATTGGCTAGGCTTAAAATGGCTTGCAAGGGCAGTTAGCTTAATACTAATCTATGAACCTATGGTTAAGTAGGGTATGAATAAGCTGAGTAGGAACAGGTTGTAAAGTATGTTTGGGTACTGGGTGTTGCTGCATTAGAATTAGAGCCATTGGGAGAGAGTTGACTGGCTAGAGACTGGATAGTCTCTGTGAAGAAGCTGTTGAAGTTATTAGCAATGTCTACTGGGGATTTTTGTTGGGAAGCTGAGGGGGGTGGAGTAGTTTGTTTGTTCCTACCCAGAACATTTGAGGTTTGTTTTGGTGTTTTTGCAGTAGATGGTAGTCGTAGTTCTTTGTCTAAGGTTATGGATTTTTTGGTGTCATTCCTTAGCTCTCTGAATCTTAGTTGATCAAGTGGGGCTTTTGTTTTTTGGTAGGTGACCCATGCTTTGAGTGAAAGTTTGGTTTTGGTATCTTTAGAAAGCCATGGTGCAATATTAACTTTGGTTCTAATAGAGTGGCTGGGACCATGGGAGTTAAGAATAGCAAGGAATTTGGTGTTAAAGTATGCTACTGCTTCATCTAGAGGGAGACTTTTTAGTACTGACCAGTTGCATGCCTTAAGTTCATTTTGAAACTTGGTGAGAATAAAATTCTTGTTGTTTCTTAATGATGTTCTTCGTGTTTCACTGTTGCAGTCATTACATTTGGGTTATCTGCTTGCAGGTAGCCCTCAGTCGGCCTTATTATCAAAGTCTTGGGACCTGCGTCTGTTGCTGTCTCATCTTCCATGACGTCAGGTAGTTAGGGGTATAAAGAATGCAGCAGGCGCCATTTTATCAGTCTTTCTTGCCGTGTGGTGCCCATAGCAGAAGCATTTCGCAAATGCCAGTTGGCTGACTCCTGAAATTTTCGTTTCTGAGTTTCAGAACCGAAGTCTTTAACTAAAGCTAAGTACCCCATTGGGGAAACTTTTTCTTGCTCCTTACTGATGTCAGTTTGTTTGTGTCTTTTGGCTTTTCCCGGTTAGGGGTCGCCACAGCGGAACTCTGGTCCGCTAATGATTGGCAGTAGAGTTTTACGTGCTGGGTTGCCGGGCCTAACGCACAACCTTCAATGAAGGAACGCCCGTTCACACATGTCGCCACACAGAAGACGCTCTAATTGGGAATCGAATGGGCAACGTCTAACTGTGAGGCGACAATGCTACCGCAGCACCACCACCGCAATCCTTCAAAGCCCCTGGGCCAGAAGATAATACAGCCCAATCCACAGAATCCTTTACAAATGCATTCTATGAGCACCTGCAGGAATGCATGGATTGTGCTATCCCAAATAAAAACAAAACTCACTCCTCCAAATACAGGAGATCGGTCTGGTGGACCCCGGCCATAAATAAACTATACAACAGAAGGAGGAAGCTACTACATGACAGTGCAAAATCCTAGAAAGGGAAGGCATCTCTGATCAGTATTAGCAAGAAAATTCGATCCCTCATAAAATCATCAAAGGCCAGTTTCGAAAGAAAAATCGCCCTAGACACTAAAGATAATCACAAGGCCTTCTTTAGTTATGTCAGGAGCATGGGCGGAAACTCCCAGATATGCTCTGAATTGTTGCATAACGGTACAAAATATATCAAACCTACAGACATAGCCAACATCCTGGCAGACAGATTCAGCGCAAACTTCTCCCCCACATCCCCCCCAAAGGAGCAAATGCCTATCCCAACTGAATGTAACCTCCCTGACATCAAAGATGCACAGGTGAAAGCTGCCCTCTCCAAAGCAAAAAACACAGCATCTATGGGACTGGACGGTGTCCCAGGCTGTGTCTTACACGAGCTCCAAGAAGAACTGAACCCTCACATTAAGTCACTGTTCAAACTTAGCCTTACTACAGGATATGTACCCAGAGAATGGCGTACAGCTACAGTGGTCCCACTCCACAAAGGTGGTGCCACAACGGACCCCGGAAACTATCACCCCATAAGCCTGACTAGTCTGGTCTGTAAAGCTATGGAGCGTATTATCATGGAACTCATAAACAAAGACATTGGGAGCCTCCAGACACTGGACCCTATCCAATTTGGCTTTGTTAAGGGCAGATCTTGCCTCTTAAACCTAGTTGATTTCTTTGAAACAGTTACCAAAGCCATAGATGAGGGCAAGGTAGTCCACACAGCCTACCTGGACCTCACAAAAGCCTTCGACACAATACCTCACTCGGGTATCATAAATAAACTTACCAGCTTAAATATCAACCCCTATATCACAAGATGGGTTGCAAACTGGCTCAGAGATAGAACCCACATGGTCAGAATCGCAGGTGCCATGTCCGAATCCAAACCAGTTACAAGTGGCGTCCCACAGGGCTCAGTTCTGGGACCTCTCTTGTTCGGTATATACTTCTCTGAGGTTCAGGCTAACACAGGGGGATTATGGCTGACAAAGTTCGCAGATGACTGCAAACTGGGGGCCATAATCAAATCTCCAGCTGACACAAGCATCCTCCAAAAGGGTCTCACAGAGACGGATGCTTGGTGCCAGAGCCACGACCTCAAGCTAAATGCTAAAAGTGCATAGTCATCCCCTTTGGGAAAAACAAGGTGCCCACAAATTACCACATAGGTGGTAATCCATTAAGTACAGAAGAAGTAATTAGAGATTTGGGGACCAACGTAGATAGTAATCTCTCCTTTGATAATCACGTTGCCAAAGTGGTTAGAAAGACCTTCTATATAGCCCACCTTATCACGAAAGAGTTCGCATCTAGATCAAGAGAGGTCATTGTGCCCCTCTACTTGTCACTCATCAGGCCCATAATTGAATACAATGCCCCTTTTGGGATGTACCTTACCCGACACCTGCAGCAACTGGAGAGACCCCATAAGTACCTCACCAAGAGGATCATGGGCTACAAACAGATGTCCTATGCAGCTCGACTAAAGAAACTCCAGCTCTACTCAGTTGCTTACCGCCTACTCAGAGGCGATCTATGCCTGACGTACAAAGCCATGTCAAACCCAGAATTAATGGACACGCTCCACCTCAAAAAATTCAAGTCCCTTAGAGCTACATGCTCCAGGGACCTAAACCTCAGCACAAAAATAAATAGGACATGCTGGAGGGACAGATTCATTTCCCAGAGGCTCCCCTCACTCTAGAATAGAATCCCAATTCATGTTAGACATAGCCCCTCGCTGACCCTCTTCAAGCGAAATTTGGACGCGTGGATGGGAAATCGCAAATTCACCCCTGGGATCTCCCCAGTGTCCCTGCTAGACAGAGGCACAGTAAACTAATCTTAAAAGGGTACCTTCTGTGACCTACTTTACAGAGGCACAGTAGGCTAATCTAATAGGGAGGCGGAAGCCAAATACACTCTGGCTAGGCTTATAAATGCCCTAGGGCAGATAGCCTAGTATCTACCTATGAACCTATGAACTTATAATTGCATTACTTGTGGAAAGCGAATACCTCATAAAGATTTTCATTTGTACTGTATTCCTTGCCTTGGCCCTGACCACGACGTACATTGCTGTCAGTTTTGTGCTTTATTTAATCAGTTCACTATCCGTCGTCGGTATATTTTCGCCTCTAAATATTTTGCGTCTTGGTGTAATTATCCAGAAATGTCGTCAGTTAGCCATCCGACTACCAGGATTCCAAAAAAATGCAAAGATAAAAACAGAGAGAGGCCGTCGAGGACCAAAACTGCCAACGACGCTTCTCCTAAGCCAGTCGCCAGTTTGCCGGTACTCAGTGAGGCGCTTTTGCAGCCCCTGATACCTGCTACGTCTGATTCGCAGGCCTCACCTGAGACCCATTCGGAGTCCGGTATGCCGCAAGATGCTTCAGCTATGGAACCCGCAGATGTCTCTACCTTGGATGGGTCCAGAGCCGCTGTGCAGGCACCGGCTTCTGAGGGTGTATTCAGGCCTACAGACCTGCAAATTAAACGGACGCCTCCTTCTTCACTTATGCCTAAATCTCAAACCATGCCTAAAAAAACGACGCCCAGACCACATGCTCAGGCCTCTATGCCTAAAAAACAAATGATAAGAATGGCTGAAGATCTAATAACTATAATCAGGGGAAGCCAACCCCCCCTCCCTTCTAAGAGGCCTAGGACTGAAGTTGTTTATGAATCTTCTGACCAGGATTCTGTTTTTTCTGATTCTTCTGATGATCTGGATTTGCCCGTATCTACTTATGAGGATTCTGATGCAGAGGACTCTATTCCCTCTGCTTCCCCTCCAGAGGATTTTTCTTTTGGTGAAACCTTACATACTCTAAGGGAGCATTTCTACTGGGAAAGCCAGGATTTTTCTGATTCAAAAAAGAGGCTTAGGGATTTTTTACTCTTGCCTCAGCATAGGCCTTTAGCTATTACTCCTGTACTAGACATTGTTGATGATGCTTTTTCAGAATCTAGTTTTGCCCCTGATTCTTTGCCTCCTGCTCCCAGAAAACCTGACAGATATTACAGGGTCCCTGAGTCACACATGTTCCTTTTTAAAAATCCTATTGCGGATCCAGAGACTATTTCACAGGGGCCCAAGGGCATTAAGGCTTCTACTGCTAAAAATCCTACCCCTTCTGATAGAGACTCCAGGGTTCTGGATAGATGGGGTAAGAAGGTTTACACTTCTGCAACCTTGGCCATTAGGGCTTTAAACTGCCAGTGACATATGTTAAAGTATCAGCAACATGTTATTGGATTGCTTAAACAGAAAATGATGTTGATTCCTGACTGTGTGCAAAATAAAGAATTACAGGATTTAATGTATTCTGCAGAACAGGTTGGAAAACATACTTTGCAATGTGGATTTGATTCATTAGAGGCCTTTTGCAGGGCTGCTGTTACTGGGTCTGTGCTCAGAAGGCAGAAGGCTGAGGAAGTTCTTAAAAAGATGGAAGATAAAGCTAAATCTATGCAAACTGTTAAAGATTTCCTACAAGTTCAGCCTCCTAGATTTAGTAGGCACTGGCCTTCTAAGAATTGGTCCTTTCCAGCCCCTTCCAGGTCTTCTCAAGCCAAACACAGACACAGCAGAAACCCCAGGTTTCAGTCCCAGGGGACACACAAGACTAAACAGTGGGGGGTTTCCACACCCATATCAGGGAGTAGTAAGACTCCCCCCTATGGAAAACTGTTGCAATGACTTGCTTTTAAAATTTCCAAGCACTTCCCAACTGAATGCACCTTTAGGCGGAAAGATTGGTCTGCATGCAAAAAACTGGGAACTCATTACCCAGGACAAATGGGTTTTAAATATAGTGTCCCAAGGATACAGATTTCACTTCCACACCTTACCAACATCAAGCGGGTGGCCAGATCTACCCCCAAATCAGTGGGCAGAGGCCCAAAATCAAGTACTCTCTCTTTTAAGCATGGGGGCTATTTATTTGGTACCAGAAGAGGAAAAGGGACAAGGTTTCTTTTCAAGACTTTTCCTGGTACCCAGAAAAGGCAATGTATGGCATCCAATCCTGGACCTTTCTACTCTAAATACCTTTCTGGTGATTCCAAAATTCAAGATGCTGACTCTTCACCAGCTGCTTCCTATGTTAGGCAAAGGTGCATGGCTGGCAACACTAGACTTAAAAGAAGCATACCTGCACATCCCTATCAGGGAGTCTTGCAGAAGATACCTACTCTTCAAAGCAGGCTAAATGCATTATCAGTTCTCTGCACTGCCCTTTGGCTTCTCTACTGTGCCCAGGGTATTCACAAAGTGCCTAGCTCCAGTCATTGCATTCTGCAGGCAAATAAATATTCAGATATACCCATACCTAGACGATTGTCTAATTCAGGCAGAAAGCCAGGACTATCTGGCCTTTGTTCAAAGGGTATTGACTTGTCTGGGGTACACCATAAACAAAAAGAAATCACACCTGGTACACTGTCAACAAATTATATTCCTGGGAGCAAGCTTGAATACAACTTCCCAGATGGCTTTCCTCAAGCCAGAGAAACGGATTCTTTTGACAACCTACTTCAAACAAGTGGCCACAAAAGCCCAGTTATCTGCAAGGCAAATACTGTGAGCCTTGTGGTTCATGGCCTCCTGCATTCTTCTAATTCCATATGCAAGACTGCATATGAGGAAACTGCAGTGGTATCTCAAAAGCGTATGGTGTCAACATTCACAGTTTCTAGAAGCAATGATTCCAATCATACCTTGCCTACGCCTAGAGTTCCTTTGGTGGGCAGAGGCCTGCCACCAAAACAAGGGGCTACCATTCAGACTAACCCCTTCTGCCCAAACCTTGACAACAGATGCATCAGACTATGCATGGGGGGCTCACCTGGCAGGGATGTGCATTCAGGGCAAATGGATCCCAAGTCAAATGCACCTACACACAAATCAAAAGGAAATGTTAGCTGTACAGAATGTTCTGACAGCCTTCAAGGACCACATTCTTCCAGGACAACTAATGGTAAAGACAGAAAACACCACGGTCATGTGGTACATAAACAAGCAGGGGGGTACCCATTCTTACCCCCTCTGCAGACTAGCCATGGCATTGTGGAACACAGCCTTGAACTACCAAGTGAATCTACAAGCTCAATTCCTGCCAGGAAAACTAAATACACTGGCAAATGGACTAAGCAGAAACCTCATGGACCTACACAAGTGGAAACTGAAACCAAGTATTTTCAACATGTTGACAAGAAAATGGGAGAGCCCAGATATAGATCTGTTTGCCTTCCCCCAGAACCATCAATTGGACAAAATTTTCACAAGGATTCCCCACAAACTAGCTTGGAAAGTGGATGGTCTATCCTTCAGCTGGAAAAATCTATCAGTTTATGCCTTTCCTCCTCTGCCTCTGCTCTCCAAAGTACTACTAAAGATCAAACAGGACAAGCCAAGGCCGATCTTAATTGCACCAGACTGGCCATGACAACACTGGTACCCCCTCCTGCACAGTGTGTCATGCTTGGCCCCATGGCACCTGCCTCATACTCCTTCCCTGTTGTCTCAGCAGGGGAGCCAGATTCTGCACCCTCAGCTGCAAACCCTGAACCTAGCAGCCTGTCTAATTACCTAATGTCTCCTTTACCACCCCTCAGCAAATCAGTGATGGACATCATTTTGGAGGCTTGGTGGCCTAGTACTAAAAAGTCTTATGCTGCAAAATGGAAAAGATTTTGTACCTGGAACCAGTCTCAAGGGATGAGTGAATCAGTGCCCAATTTGCCTCAGATTCTACAATATTTGACAGATATGCTTCATAAGGGCTTGTCCTTTTCCTCCATCAGAATCCATGCCGCAGCCATTTCAGCTCATTATAACACAGAGCCTCCCCTCTTCTCTCACCCACTACTCAAGCAGTTCCTCAGAGGGGCCAGAAATTTAAGGCCACCCAGGAAAGCGCCAACTTCTGCCTGGGACCTTAACTTTGTCTTGGAGAAACTCATGCTTCCTCCTTTCGAGCCAGCTGCTACTGCAGATTTAAAATTCCTTTCCTGGAAAACAGCTTTCCTTTTAGCAATCACTTCTGCAAGACTGGTATCTGAATTACAGGCCCTTATGGCAGTGGAGCCTTTCATCATCTTTCATGCGGACAGGGTGTCCCTCAGAACCAATTTGTCCTTCATGCCCAAGGTGGTATCCAGTGTGGCTCTTAATCAGTCCATTCATTTGCCTACCATTTTTCCTAACCCACAGAACAAAGGGGAATGAATACTGCACTCCTTAGATGTGCACAGACAACTTAGATTCTGCTTGGACAGGACTAAACCTCAAAGGAAATCTGAACAGCTGCTGGTGGCATTTGCTGCAGGGACAGAGGGGAAAGCTATTTCAAAGCAAACCATTTCAAAATGGATAGGCCACTGCATTCATTTCTGCTATAAGCACCATGGAAAATCTATCCCACAGGGCATCAGACCCCATTCGACCAGGGCTGCATCTATCTATCGCCACAGCCTTTCTCAGGGGCGTACCTACAAGGGACATCCTAGAAGCCACTTCCTGGAGTTCTGCACATACTTTCACCAAGCATTATCATTTGCCAATTTTCTCTAAATCCAGAGCTGGTTTTGTCTCTGCAGTCTTGCAGGGCCTTATAGCTAGTCCTAATTCTATTTAAATTCCTCCACCCAACCTTAGCTTTGGGAATCTACCCAAATGTAATGACTGCAACAGTGAAACACGAAGAACATAGTACAGTTGTGTACAGTTACCATAAATGTAGATGTTCGAGTTTATTCACTGTTCCAGCCCCCTGATGTATATTGTCTGTACCTCTATTCTTGTTTACTATGCTTAAAGCTTTCTGGTGTATTTGCTTTTTTGTTGGAGGTGTAACCTTATATATAATTGCTTCCCATTATGGGGGCACCTGACATCTGGGGCAAGAAAAACTGATAAAATGGCGTCAGCTGCATGCTTTATACCCCTGACTGCCTGACGTCATGGAAGATGAGACAGCAACTGACGCAGGACCCAAGACTTAGATAATCAGGCTGACTGAGGGCTACCTGCAAGCAGGTAACCCAAATGTAATGACTGCAACAGTGAATACACTCTAACATCTACATTTATGGTAAGTGTACACAACTGTACTTTCTTTATGTGGGTTGGTAGGAGCAGTCTACTTTGAGCTTGATTACATAGGTGAGACGGTGGTCAATTGGGTCATCAGGCAAAGTGCCTGATTTATAGGATTGAAGATGGGTATTGACTAGTATCCAGTCTAGGGTACTTTCCTTGTTATTGGGTTGTCCTGTCCTGGTGGGGGAGGTTATGATTTGAGTAAATTCATAGAGGTTTATGTGGGTTGTGGGTGTTTCACAAGAGCAAGTGTTCCAGTCAATGTTGAAGTCCCCAAGAACAATTGTTTCTTGGGGGTAGTTATTGGATAACCAATATAAGAAGTCCTCTAAGGTTTCTGTGTTCCTCCTTGGGGGAATGTAGACACAAACAATGTTTACATTTTTGTTTTTATTAATTTGTAGTTTTGAGATAAGAATTTCGGCATTATTGAACTGGGGTGGTTGTTGGGTGTCTATGCTGACAGGGTATACTTGTAAAGTATGGCTACCCCACCACCCTTTCTGGTGGTATGGTCTAGTCGAAACATAGTGTACCCTGGTGGCAGAATCTCATGGTCCTTGGTGGCAGGCTTAGCCACGTTTCTGTTAGGCATAATATATCTGGGGAATGAACAGCTAAGAGGGCATGCAGGTGCTGAGTTTTGTTATTTGTGCTCCTAATGTTTAGGTGGCAGGCCAGCAGTGAGTTAGGTCTATTTGTTGGAGCTGTGGTGGTAGGGGATATAGCAGGGGAGTTTAGGGTCAACAGGTGGGGATGGACCAGGGTTTGAGTGGATGTTGCCATCCTTTGTGAGGTTGTAGTGTATCCTGAGTATGAGTTTTAAGATTTTGAATAAAGTTTTGTAATAGTGTCTAGTTTTAGGACTAATGTGACTCGGTCTTGTAAGATGGTAGTATTTAGGGGTTAAGGAGGTAAGCATGAGGGAGGTGAGTAAGGGTGCATTATTATCTGTTGTAGATGGGATGGATGTTTGGAATTTAGGGTAGTGGAAACCTGGGTGACCCTGACATTCGTAGGCGGTTAGGAGATATGGGATGAGTAACAGATGTAGAAGTAGAGTTAATAAGACTATTTTGGGTGGTAGCATAACTACTGAATGAGACTTTGAAACTTAGGCAAAAGGAATAGTAGAGTTAGAGGACTAGTGGTATCAGGTTGAGGGTGGTGCTGTTGAGTGACAAGTTGTTACTGATTGGTTTAAAAGTGGGGTGTGGTCTAGTACCAATAAATGTAGCAGCACCAGGGACAAGAGGGATTTGGGGGCAGGGTGGGGTGCAAAGCGAGCCCGAGCAAAGCCAGGACAAGCGGAGGAGGGATGAACCAGTGCCTGTACTTAGTTGTAGCAGTTTAACCTTTTTGAGGAAAGAGGGGGATGGAGGAAAAGAAAAGTCAGTGGTTAGGGGGGAATACCTTGATTGACTCAAGGAACCACACCAGAGGTAAGTTTAATGTATGGGCCTAAAATCTTCACTCAGCACTTTAATTTTACTTATGTTTAGCAGGAAAGACAGACCATCAGTATAATTTTGAGGATTTTTACAAGGGTTACTTCAAATGTCAGACAAGTAAGTAAAACTTTCAACAGGAATCTGTCTGAGTGTTAGAAAACCAGAAAGGTACAAGGTATACCTGTAAAAATTAGGTGCCAGAGAGACAAATGTAAGAGTCAGTGTACTTTAGTTACAGGTGAAGGAGGCGCACACTCAAATAGAAAAGAGCCCTATGGCTGACCAAAATGATGACTTGCTTAATTACACAGCACTATAAGAGAAAGCTTAACAAATGCTTTTTATATGTGTAACCTACTCTGATTAATTGCTGTTAGACTGTGGTGGCCAATTGTAATCCTGTAGTCACTGTTATGCAGGAGCTGCAGTATGCTAGTGTAGGTAAATGTAGAGTTCAAACTGAGTCGCACCAGGTCAGCCAAGGGGGGAAGAGAGAGGGAAATCCTAAGCACATGTGAGTATGTGTATATATCTATATATAGAGAGAGATGTATATAGATGTATTATGTATGTGTGTGTGTCTATATATATATATATATATATATATATATATATATATATATATATATATATATATATATATATATATATATATATATATGTATATATCTATATATATATATATATATATATATATATATATATATATATATATATATATATATATATGGGTCTACTTCACATGGTCGACAAGTCATTTGATCGACACTCATTTGGTCGACAGTTCATTTGGTCGACAAGCAGTTTTATGTGGGGGGCTTTGCCCCCCCCCCCCAACTATATATATCAACTCCAGGGTCGCACAACATTGAGGAGGGGGGCAAATCTGACTGTCGACCAAATGAGTGTCGATCAAATGGCTTGTCGACCATCTCAGGTAGACCCATATATATAAATATATATATATATATATATATATATATATATATATATATATATATATCGGTATACGTGCATTTGGTTGGCCAGTGGATGGCCGACCAGAAACTGTTCGGCAGTACAATGACTTCACATAATTGCGAATGCAATTGTCGAACCACAAACCCACCCCCCCTTTTGACCCATGGTACCACTTGTTTAGGTTATAGAGTGGTCGGAAGTGTCGAATTCAGAATTCTTTACGACATTCCGACCGACACCTGGAGCTTCGACATATAGGTTCGTGGAAACCGAGTTTCGACCATTGGTCGCTCGGTCATATGCATGTATCCCCACACACACACACACACATATATATATATATATATATATATATCTATATCTTATATCTATCTATATATATATATATATATATATATATATATATATATATATATATATATATATATATATATATATATATATATATATATATATATATATATATATATGTATAGTGAAATTGGTTCAGTAATCCACCTCTGCCAGAGACAACTGGTGTCATGGAGTTTCAAACTTTTGTGCTCTTTTGGCAAGCTCTACAACACGGTATTACTGGGCAGGGGATAGTGAAATAATTAAACAACTCAGTAGATCCTCAGTAAGCTGCAACTCTTATATATTCTTATTTACTCAAAATATAAGCTTTTTAACCTCTGACATTTCTGTTTTAGAATATGTACAGTCGTGATAAAAAAATCATTCATGGCTTTAACATAATCAGACTTGTTCATTATTACAGTGGCCCCACCCTTAGTCTGCTTAATCACAATATCAACATTATCTTGTAATTTCTTGAGTACATCACATTCTCCAATTGTTAGATTATAAAACATATCTTTAACTTTGGTCTCATCCAAAATACATATTTACTACTCCCAAACGTCTTGAAATGCTGACACAATAGGGAAACTATTGGGAATAAATACACTAGATTTTGTAATTGGAAACAAAAAATCAAACCTAACAACTTTATCTCGTCACTAAAGAGCTGCAGCTGTGAGGCTCTTAGACAACAACCCCTGGAAGAGGCTAAGTCTCGCAACATCACTTCTCTAGATGTAACTAAACTGACATTCACCTTCGAGAACTATTAAAGTAAAAGCCAGCCATGTACCTTGGCTAAGTAAGGAATGCAGATCCCTACTAATAGCTGGAGATTATGCTTGGGAGCAGTTTCGTAAAAACAAATCCCAGGCCTCAAAACTATCATTCCTACAATTGGGGAAAAAAGCAAAGAAATTAGTTAAACTTGATAAAATCAACTGCTACCATAATATTCAAACAAAACATCATAATAACTCTCAAAAGTTCTGGGCTGCCAATAATATTCTACATCCAGGTAAATCCACTACACCCACACCGGCAACAGCTAGCAACTCTGATAACATAGAAACTCATAACCAAAAGGTGAAATGTCCACATAGAAACTCAGTTCAATAAATACTTCAAAGAAACTGTCCTAACCCGCTCATATTCCCAGATCCCTCCCACCACATCCAAGCCATTCATATCCCAAAGTAACACTAGCTCCTTTACCTTACAACCAGTCTCTTAACACCATAAAAAAATTACTTAAACTAAAGCCAGCCACACTAGCAGCAGACTTCTTGCAAATCACAGCAGAAGCTATAGCTATAGCATATCCAGTAGCCATACTAATAAACAGATCAGTCTCAGAAAACATAGTGCCTGACATTTGGAAAATATCCCATATTCTACCTTTACACAAAGGTGGTAATTCCATTGAAATGACCAACTATCATCCAGTTGCTATTCTGTCAGCCCTGTCTAAAATCGTAGGAGTAGTTCACACACAATTGATGCATTACCCAAACACACACATATAAAAACACACACAAACTACCGTCAAACACACAACATGGCTTTCGCCCTTATCACAGTACTACCACAACCCTAATGTCCTTCACTAGCACAGTGAACCACTATAGAAATAACTGAAATTTATCTGCCATCTTTCTGGACATTTCTAAAGCCTTCAGTATGGTGAATGGCAACAAACTTAACGTTCTCACCACCCTAAACCTTGGTATACTCTCTGTTGCCTGGTTTAAAAGCTACCTATCAGGACACCAGCAGGCTGTTCAATGGTAAAATGAACTCTTCCCCCTTCTTCCAGTTACTTTAGGTGTTCCCAAGTCTCCATCCTTGGACGTCTATTATCCTCTCTTTTCACAAACTCCACACCTCTACACCTCACACTACAGTCAATCATACACTACACAGACGACGGCACACTAATATGCACAGCCTTTTCCCTACAAGACCTCCAGACCATAACCCAAGATTATTTTCTAGCAGCTGAAACATGGCTCCCTTACACTGAACTCATTTGAAATCCCAACAAAATCAAGCTCCATCTCTTCTGCCATATGAGGAACTCCTTATTATGCCTGTCATTCAATATCTCATCCAAAAATAAAACCACTATCAGACCAGTAACCCAACCAGACTTCTAGGTGTTGAAATTGACAATTTGAAATTTGATATTCACATCTCTCAAACCATCAAGAATGTACACAAGAAATTAGGTGCTCTGTACAGAAACAAACAATTCCTGACCGTAAGCACAAAAGCTACCATTGCTTGTACACACTTCTTAATAACACTCCTATCCACCTCTCCCATTCTAACTAACCTCAGAAAAACTAATCTAGCTAAACTAGAATCCTGTTGTAATAAAATTGCCAGGTTTGGCACAGATTCTGTAAAACTGGCTAGAACTACTGCAACTGCTACTCTTTAATCAGTTAACCTTTGCCCATGAAGTCCTGTATCAACCAGAAAAAAAAATTGCTCTCCGGAATCTTCTACAACCACACACCAACAATCGCTCTCTCTGTTCCTGCAAAAAACTACTACTTAATATCTCAAAGCAAACAATTCAGTGGGGGACTCGCTGTGTTAAATCTTTCCCAAAATGTGGGACAAACTACCAGCCCCCAATAACCTCCAGCTGCTTTATAGTATAATTCAAAAAACGTCTAAAGTCACACACAACTGACACTTGGCTCTGCTCTTGCACATGTCGTGGTTAGTTTCTGGTACACACACACACACACACACTCAGAAGCCTGCACCTTATCAGTGTCCTACTACTGTCTTCTGAATTGCAATATGCAGTATGCCTGTATTTGACATTGTATATATATTTTTAACTTTAAAATGCGCATTTCCCACAGAAAATTTTAACACGAATCATATGTAATATTTTGTTGTATAGCTCCTCTGAAATTTGACAGTCATGTAAGTACATCATAGGTTGGTACTGGGCTATCTGCCCGAAGGCATGTATTAGCCCAGCCACATTGTGCGGTATTCACCGCCCCTTTATTAGTTCCCTAGACCCTTGTACTAGCAGCTAGTACCCTTGGCCCCTATCTAGTAGTGCTGTTGGTGTGATCCCTGGTGTGAACTTTCTGTTACCCATCCACTCATCAAGGTTCCTCTTGAAGAGTGATAGTGAGGGGCTCTGTCTTATGTAGATCGGGACCCTGTTCCATAGTAACAGAAGTCTCTGCGAAGGGAATCTATCCCTCCAGCATGTTCTATTCATTGTTGTGTTGAGGTTTATATCCCTAGAGCGTGTAGCTCAAGTAGATTTGGTTTTGCTAAGATGGAGCATGTTCAACAATTCTGGGTTGGACATGGCTCTGTACGTTAGACAGAGATCGCCTCTGAGAAAGCGGTATGCAACAGAGAACAGTCTTAGCTTTTTCAATCGTGCTGCATAGGGCAACTGTTTGAGGCCAGTAATCCTCTTGGTTAGGTACCTTTGTGGCCTCTCCAGCTGCTGGAGATGTCTAGCCAGGTACATTCCAATTGGTGCATTGTACTCAATAATGGGTCTGATGAGGGAAGAGTAGAGGGGCACCATTACATCCTTAGATCTTGATGCGAACCCTTTCGTGATCAGATGGGTCACATAGAAGGATTTTCTAACCACTTTGGCAACATGGTTATCAAAGGAAAGCTGATTATCTACTTGGGTCCCTAGATCCCTTATTTCTTCTTCAGATTTCAGGGGATTACCTCCTATGTTGTAGTTTGCGGTTACTCTGTTTTTTCCAAAGGAGATTACTACGCATTTTTTTGCATTTAGCTTGAGACCATGGCTTTGACACCATGCATCAGTCTCATTTAGGCCCTTCCGGAGGATCTCCATGTCGGCCGGAGACTCTATTATTGCACACAGTTTGCAGTCGTCCGCAAACTTAGTCAGCCACAGCCCTTCCATGCTTGCCTGTACTTCTGAGAAGTATATGCCAAACAGGAGGGGCCCCAGGACAGAGCCCTGAGGCACACCACTCGTTACTGGTCTGGATTCGGACATAGATCCCACTACTCTTACTTTATGGGATCTGTCTGAGAGCCAGTTTGCGATCCATCTTGTGACATAAGGGTTTATGCCCAGGCTGGTGAGCTTATCAATAATACCTGAATGAGGAATGGTGTCAAATGCTTTAGCAAGGTCAAGGTAAGCCGTGTGTACTTCCTTTCCCTTATCTATAGCCTGAGTAACTGTCTCAAAGAAATCCACCAGGTTCAGGAGGCATGATCTGCCCTTGACGAAGCCAAACTGTGTGGGGTCCAGCAACTGGAGGTTCCCAATCTCTCCATTTATGAGTTCCATAATGATTCGCTCCATAGCCTTACAGATCAGACTGGTCAGGCTTATTGGTCGGTAGGTCCCAGGGTCAGTTGTGGCCCCACCCTTGTGTAGCGGGACCACTATTTCCGTGCGCCATTCTATGGGCACATATCCTGTGGAGAGGATGAGACTGAACAGGGTATTAAGATGCGGGGTTAATTCCTTTTGGAGCTCGCGTATGACACAGCCTGGGACACCATCTGGTCCCATGGAGGCAGTGTTTTTAGCTTTAGATAGAGCCTTGTTAACCAACGTATCAGTAATAATTGGACTTACACAATCCCCTAGAATGGTAATAGGCCCTGTAGGTGGTGAGGGGGGGGGGGGATTTGCACTGAACCTGTCAGCCAAGATGTTGGCAATGTCAGAAGGGTCAGTGTATTTTGTTCCATTTTGTACTAGCTCAGAACAGACCTGTTTTGTAAAGTTCTTCTGTAGCCTGTCAGTCGTGTATGTAGATTAGTTATTTTTGTATTTTTTTTTGTAGTTGGTACTTTTTGCTATTTTTTTGTACTTGTTTTACATTTTTGTACTTTTTCTACATTTTGTACTTTTTGGCGCTTTTCTCCCTGGGTCTTTGCTGAAAACAGACCAGTTGGACTTTCCATGAAAACAAATGTGAAATAAAATAAAGTAAAAACAATTGCTTTATCTAAACTTATTCTTAAATGTGGTTCCGATCATGATTTTGTTATTTAGAGGAATAGATATTTTATAGAAGTGTTCAAGGTGGTAATTTAAACAATGTTTTAGAATCTAGAGAATTTAGTTGGATAGTGCATTTGCAAGCTGATTTGCCGGTCTTTAACACTGCAGTGAGCATTAAACCAATTTTAGTCAGAAAGCAAATGCAATGTAGATAAGATGTATGGGTAGTTATTCTATATAGGTAGGTTCATAGGTAGGTACTAGGCTATCGGCCCAAGGGCCTAAGTAAGCCTAGCCAACAAGGTTCCCTGGCTTACGCCACCCAAGAAAGTTATTTTCCTGTAACCCTGTCAAGCAGAGCCACAGAAGTGATTCCCGGGGTGTATTTCCTATTTCCCATCCACTCATCAAGATTTTTATTGAGTGCTAATGAGGAGCTTTGCTTGACATAGATGGGTAGCTTGTTCCAGAGTATGGGAAGTCTCTGGGACAGGAATCTATCCCTCCAGCATGTCCTGCATATTGTGGTGACAAGGTTTAGGCCCCTAGAGAGTGTAGCTCGGACGGATTGGGATTTCTTTAGGTGTAGCATGTCCAACAACTCTGGGTTTGACATAGCTTTATATGTTAGGCAGAGATCACCTTGGAATAGGTGATATGCTACGGAGTAAAACTGGAGTTTTTTGAGACAACCTGTGTAGGGCATCTGAGGCCAGTAATCCTCTTTGTGAGGTACTTCTGTGACCTTTCCAGCTGCCGCAGATGTCTTGTGAGGTACATTCCAAAAGGGGCGGTGTACTCTATAATGGGTCTGAGTGTCGAGTAGAGGTAAACAATGACCTCTTTTCTTTCCTGGATGAGAACCCTTTTTATGATGAGGTGTGCCACGTAGAAGGATTTCTTGACTACTGTGGCAATGTGATTATCAAAGGAGAGACTACTGTTCACCTGGGTCCCAAGGTCTAACCACACATTTGGTGTTAAGTAGACTGCCACCTATGTGGTAGTTCATGGGTACAGAGTTTTTAGCAAAGGGGATGACAGTGCACTTTTTGGCATTGAGCTTGAGGCCATGGCTCTGACACCAGGCATCTGTCTCAGTGAGGCCCTTCTGTAGGATGTCCACATCATTTAGGAACTCGACTATGGCTCCTAGTTTGCAGTTATCTGCGAACTCCGTTAGCCAAAGGCCTTTTGTGTTAGCCTGTACTTCAGAGAAGTAGATAAAAAACAGGAGAGGTCCCAGGACTGAACCCTGTGGTACTTCACTTGTCACTGGTTTGAAGTCAGATTTGGAGTCTGCAACTTTTACAGTGTGGGTTCTGTCAGTGAGCCAGTTGGCAACCCATTTTGTGACATAGGGATTTATACCTAGTTTAGTGAGTTTAGCTATAATTCCAGAATGGGGGGTGGTGTCGAAAGCCTTGGCGAGGTCAAGATAGGCTGTGTGAACTACTTTACCCTCGTCTACGGTTTTGGTGACTGCCTGAAAGAACTCTATGCAGTTCAGGAGGCATGATCTGTCTTTCACAAACCCGAACTGGGTGGGGTCCAGAGTTTAGAGGTTACCAATGTCTTTGTTTGAGTTTCATGATGATACGTTCCATGGCCTTACAGACCAGGCTCGTCAGGCTAATAGGGCGATAGTTCCCAGGATCAGTGATGGCCCCCCCCTTTGTGGAGTGGGATAACTTGCTGAGTGCCATTCAGTGGGAACAAAGCCTGACTTGAGGCTATGATTGAACATGGTGCTTAGGTGGGGAGTCAGTTCATTCTGAAGTTCATGTAAAAGTCAGCCTGGGATGTTGTCTGGTCCCATGGATGCTGCATTTTTGGCTTTAGAGAGTGCAGCTTTTACATGCATAGTTGTGATGACAGGGACTCTGCATTCTTTCTGTATAGATATGGGCCTTTTAGGGGGTGAGAGGTGGATAAAGTTAACACTGAACTTATCTGCCAGGATATTGGCAATATCAGTTGGTTCTGTAATTTTCATGCCGTTGTGCTCTAACTCTGAGCAGATCTGGGTGTTGCCATTGAGATTCTTGACATAGCTATAGAATGCTTTGTGGTTGCCCTAGAATCAGTGTTGATTTTGTTTTCGTAGCTAGCTTTGGAGGATCTTAAAAGGGATCTCAGCTTCTTACTGAGGCTGACTAGGGAGCTCCTCCACTCATGGGATTTTACTCTCTTTTGCAAAAGTTTCTTCCTTCTGTTGAGTTTGATTATGGCAGGGGACCACCAGATTGGCTTCCTTTTTTTGGAGGATAGCATCTTGGTTCTGTTTGGGATAGCACAATTCATACAGTCATGTAAATGCTTAGAATGCATTTGTGTAGGATTCAGCAGTCAGGGTCTATATTATAACAATGAACGTTGTTATATCGAACTCAAAAGTTCGAATTCACAACATATCGAACAACCAGAACAGCGATTATTTTTTTCCCCAGGGAAAAAAATCGCTGTTCCCAAAAAAAAAAAAAAAGACATTTAAACATTGCATAAAGTGGGGCTGTGCCCCCCACACCCCCTACTTAAATTTACCAACTCCGAGATCGCACTACAGTGCCGAAAACAGCAAAGTGACAGAAGTGGCCAAGCGACTTCTTTCCCAGGGAAAGAATTTGCTTATATGCTGCTTCATTTTGCGTTTTCGACATTTGAAGTTCGACCAAGATGCATTTGACAAAATGCGTCTTCGATCTTCTGATAGGAACCCAGCAGTCGTAACTGTATTGTCCATCTGCATGACTGTCATGAAGTTCGCCACTTCTGTCTTAAGAAGCATGAAGTTGGCTTTGGAGAAATGTTTTACTGTGGTTTCCTTAATGGGGGGTGGGGGTGGGATGTGGATATCTAGGGTGATTAGCTTATGGTAGGATCTGACCAATGAGGAGTTGACTTCAGATGTGGAACACTGGTCACTCTTGTTGGTAATGACTAGGTCTAGGATATTGTTGCCCCTGGTGGGGGTGTGGATAAGTTGATCCAGGCCTTTGGAATTTATGAATTCCAGAAAGCGTTGAGCGAAGGAGTTAGTACAGGAGTAGTTTTCCCAGTTAGTGGTGCAGTAGTTGAAATTGCCCATTATTAGGGTGTTTGGTTGACCCCTAATATTTTCCAGTACATCAAGAAAAGAGGAGTGGGAATCCTGGGGCATGGTCAGGGATCTGTAGCAAGCTACAATTTGGATTGCAGTTTTGCCCAGAGTTAGTTGCACTTGGATAACCTCGGATGCATTATGCTGAGCAGCTAGCCTGGAGGTGTGGATATCCTTAATAAATATGGATACTCCTCCGCCTTTGGTGTTCCAGTACAGGTTAGATGGCCGAAAAGTGTGATATGAGTTATAGCCTGGTAATGCAGGGGTGCTTTCTGGAGCCTTGAGCCAGGTCTCAGCCACTGCACAGATATCCATGTTCTCCATTTTAAGGATTGCCTCGAGGGAGTGCATTTTTCTAGCATTGAGTAGCATTACCCTCTGTTTTGCTTGCCTGTTCCTGTTATGGTGGGGAATTTGTCATTTGAACCTTGCCTAAAAAAAGGCACTATAGGGGTGGCAAGAGCCTTATCCAGTATCTGTAATCCCAGGGGTGGCATGTGCAGGTTATCTCTGGTAAAGCATCGTGGTCTGTCGACAATGTCGTCCCAGGCAGACAGATACTGGATCCTCTTAGAATGACACCAGAAGCTTAGCCAATTGTTGAAGTCAATCATTTTGTCCTTGTACTGCGGTATCATTCTGGCGATGGCAGGATGCTACTCAGGGCTAGGGTTATACCTGCCTGGGCTACAAGATCAGAGAGCTCTTCCATGTCTCTTTTCATGGAGTCCAGGGAGGTACATCTCAGGTCATTCACACCAACATGGACAATGACAGAGTCATATTGGTACTTGTGTAGTGACCTGAGTGCGTGGGTTATGTGGCGGATTCTGGCACCCGACGGGCAGCTGACAGTAACCTTCTCCTTGTTTAGCCTGGTGAGTGGGACATCAGTGTGCCTGACTATGGGCTGTGGTTGAGTGGCACACCGAGTCTGTGATCTGTGTGTCATTTGGGTTGTGTTGGTGGGTGGAGGTTGCTTGCGTTTCTGCTTTTGGAGATCCCTTTTGCTTGAGCAGGTTATTATTGAGAGCCTCCATGAATGTTTGTGTTTCTATGTGTGGATTTTGGTGATGTAGGTTTAGTGGGACTATGTGATGAGTGCGGTGTGGTGCAAGTGTTTACCTTCTCTTGACTTTCAGGTTCAGTCTTGGTTGGAGAGTGCTTTACCTCCAGTTTGGCTAGATAAGTGCATCTCTCACAGGTTGTAGTGTTGGGTGGTAGGAGAGGGTTGTCTGTGCACATGAGGCAATTGCTACATTGTCCCAAGATGCCCAGATTCATCAGATAGACAGGAGAGAACACTGGGAAGCTGACCCTTGGACATACCTGAATAAAAAATTATTTTCCTCTAGACAAGTGAGGAAAGTGAGTACAAGAGCTGTTTTTTTTTTCTAAGCAAGTGAGGAAAGCAAGTACAAAAACTGTTTTCCTGTAGGTAATGAGGAAGGTTGAGTGCTGTAGTAATTTGTAGCTTATTTAGTACTTACAACAAGTTCTGAACAAGTGCTGAGCACGAATAAGCAAATTCAAGTGCTAAAACTAAGAATCTGTATCTGAACTAGACTAGTTACAGGAAAGAAACAAGTGCAAATGTGGGCTTTTAAATCAGAAAGTTGAGAGAGATAGAAAAATTGCCCAAAAGGCCAATAACTACAATTTCTCGGTCAGAAACCACTCCTTATGTGGTAGATAGGTTACCTAGTGCTTACTACTCCCACTGATAAGCTAGCAGGCTTCCCTCCAAAACAGAAAGGCTTGGAGGCCTCAGGAGTTTACAAACAGTCCTGGATACAGCAAGTCTGTATCTGGACTAGACTAGTTACAGGAAGGGGGGGGGGGACAAGTGCAAATGTGGGCTTTTAAATCAGAAAGTTGAGAGAGATGGAAAAACTGCCCAAACGGCCAATAACTACATATAAAAACTTTAAGAATGTTCTGATGACTTCTGGTTTTAAATTGAATAATTGTTCACTGATTGCGATTGGGGCTGTCACATGTTTATCTTTTTGAATTATTTTAAACTTGTGTTAACTGATTTAAGTTTTACTTTGCACTGAAGAAGGGGCTAGCCAGAAAGCTTTGATGTATATTAAGGTTTTTAGCATTTCCATGTCTGATTTTTAAGATTTTGAGAAATGGGGTCCACCTCGTGAGGGTACTCATTAAGAATTTAAGATGAATTAAATTCCAGCAACACTACTCTCCTTTGCTTGCTGATTTGTCATCTCTGTGTTCGGACCCTGTGTCATCTCTGCATTCAGAGGACCTGACAGAGGATTAGTAGACTGAGGTCTGGAGTGTGTTCTTGGCGTTTACATTAGTGGAAAGTGGAGCTGAGGGATAAATAGGGTAAACCAGGAACTCATGGAGCAAGCTCTCTGCTTATATAAAGTGCTAGGTATGGGATCCAATGGTTTTGGAGACGTAGGTTGGATGGTGGGACTGGCTGAAATAACTACTGCATCTGAAGACTTGGGGTCCATCGTTTTTCTTTTTGGATCTGATAATTTTTAAATTTTTTTTTTGGTGGGGGGGCTGCGAGAATAAAGAAGTTTTCAGAGACTTTGGAAGAGAACATTTCCTGTGCTCCAACGGAGCCTTTGGTTATTTGCTGAGTCTGTGAGTCCCCAAGGAAGAAGACGATGGAGGTGTAGTATTCCTCCTTTGACTAGTTTTTCTTCGGTTTGCAATAGCCCTGGAGTTAAATGTGGCGTACTGCTTCCAAACAGTAAACGCACTCCCTGTGGGCATCCAAGTTCAGAATTTTGTGCCCACAGGAAGTGCATTTTTTTAAAACCTGTAGGCTTCTCAGCCATTTTAGCTATCAATAATCAGAAACAAAAATGAGATAAAAGGGTAAGTAAATTTATAACTAACTTTTTATAAGGTAAATTATGACTGTAGAAAATATTACCAACAATGATAGTAAACAATACCCTGTTTATCTGGGTAAGAAAAAGAGACAGAGTAAATGTAAATAGGTACCAACAGCGGTACATGAAAGTTACCTTGAAAAAGGTAGAGAGCTTAACTGATGCAATAAACTGAACTACCGTGAGAGAGGAACTATGAAGTAAATAGTTAACCAGAGAAAGGAAGAGGGTTTAATAGTCAAACACCAGTCACAACAAAGTTTCACAAAGCTCACAACACCAGTGTGCCACCCAACAGCACCTAAGGCAAGACAACGTTCTCAACACTTCAGTCATAGGTGACTCCATAGTCAGGCACACTGACTTCCCACTCACCAGGCTGAATAAGGAGAGAATTACAGTCAGCTGCCTGTCGGGTGCCAGAATCCACCACATAACGCATACACCACCACATAACGCATACAGTCAAGTCACTCCACAACAAGTACAAATACGACTCTCATTGTCCATGTTGGAGTGAATGACTTTAGACATACCTCCCTGGACTACATGAAGAGATGCAACACCCAAAATAAACCTCCTGCACGAGGACAATTGCACGGCTCCAAAAATCAGATAAGATCCAAAAAAAACAAGTTGAGCCAGCAAACTGTGACCTGAGAAGAACATTTATTAATTATAATGGTATCAAAACAAATAACCAGACCGGTTTCGGCTGGTGGAAAACACAGCCTTCATCAGTGTGAACCAGAAAAGTCAAATACTACAGTTTAAATACTTACAAGTGCAACTCCACTGGCTCATTTTCAAAATTGCTCATTAAGGCCAGGTGGGAACAATCCACCTAGCTTTTCAATCCATTTCTTTTCTGTAGAATCTAAAATAGAATGCCATCCGGTTTTGTTGGATTTGTTGCCCTTGACCATATCAATGATCATAAAAGTGAATTTTGCAGTTTTGTGTATCAGACAGTGTTTATACAAAGCATTATTAGCTTTTTTATTTCTAATATTACTTACATGTTCAGAAATTCTAAGCCTGAGAGGACGAGATGTTTGTCCAATGTAAAAGGACCCGCAGGTGCATGTTGCCAAATAGACTAACCAGTCACTGCTACAATTAGCAAAAAATTGGATGTCATAGACCATGGCACAATTTCTACTCATAAATTGTTTAGACTTGGTGACTTTATCACAATTGGTACAGTGGCCACATGGGAAGCAGCCAATCAGAGGTTCACCAGTCAAGGTGGTTTGTTGCAAGTGAGTGTGCCCAGTGTCATGTGTATGTTTGTAATGGTTGAAGCAAGATGCCAAGTTCTTACCTTTGCGAAATGAAAACAGGCATCTGTCCAGTGTTATGTTAGCTAATTCCTGATCACATTGTAATATATTCCAGTGTCTATGTATGCTGTTAATTAATAAGTCAGAGTTCCTGGCATAAGTGGTTACAAACCTGATAGGTTGTGGATCATCCCTGTTCCGTGGTTTGTAGGTTAACAAATCCTCCCTGTGTAATGTGTTGGCCCAGTTGCTGGCTTGCAGAACATGTCCCATATGGTATCCCCTGGATCTGAATCTGTTGGTCAGGTCCCGTCTGTGTTCTTGAAAAGAAGCTTCATGGGAACAAATCTGCCTCATACGTATAAATTGGGATTTCGGGATGTTTCTAGCAATGTGAGGAGGATGAAAGCTCGATGCATGGAGGACAGTGTTATATTCAGGGTACTTCCTGAAGACCTGTGTGCTTAAAGTATGATCAGGTTGTCTGTTGATCAAAACATCAAGAAAGGTAATGGTACTTACATGATAGTTTGCTGTAAATTGTAGACCCCATTTGTTGTCATTCAGGTAAGAAATGAATTTAGTTAAATACTCCACATCCGCCCTCCATACCATCCAGCAATCATCCAGATAACGTCTCCAGATATCGATTTCATCCAAATATATGTTATGGCTGTTGTCATAAATGATTTGATCTTCAATGAAGGCCATGAAAAGGTCAGCATATATGGGGGCAAAGGATGCCCCCATTGTTGTCCCCTTGGTCTGCCAATAGCAAGTATCCTGATAAAAGAAGACGTTGTTAGTAAGGACATGTTCTGCAAGACCAACCAGAAAGGAATTGAAATCTGGTTCATATAAATGTGCCGCATTTAGCCAATGGGCCAGAGCTTCCAAACCTACCTTGTGCGGAATGTTGGTATATAGGGCGCTGACATCAAGTGTGCACATTAACCAACCCGGTTCCAACTGTGTGTCAAAAATAATTTGTTCCCGTTTACAGGACACTACTAAAATTCTACAAATTATTTCTGACACACAGTTGGAACTCGTCCTCTCAGGCTTAGAAATTCTGAACATGTCAGTAACATTAGAAATAAAAAAGCTAATAATGCTTTGTATAAACACTGTCTGGCACACAAAACTGCAAAATTCACTTTTATGATCATTGATATGGTCAAGGGCGACAAATCCAACAAAACCAGATGGCATTCTATTTTAGATTCTAAAGAAAAGAAATGGATTGTAAAGCTAGGTGAATTGTTCCCACCTGGCCTTAATGAGCAATTTTGAAAATGAGCCAATGGAGTTGCACTTGTATGTATTTAAACTGTAGCATTTGACTTTTCTGGTTCACACTGATGAAGGCTGTGTTTTCCACTAGCCGAAACCGGTCTGGTTATTTGTTTTGATGCCATTATAATTAATAAATGTTCTTTTCAGGTCACAGTTTGCTGGCTCAACTTGTTTTTTTGGATCCTACATGAAGAGAGACATGGAGAAGCTCTCAGGTCATGCAGCTCAGGCAGGTATGACCCTAGCCCTGAGTAGAATCCTTCCTTGGCCCAGAATGATACCACAATATAAGGACAAAATGATTGACTTCAACAATTGGCTAAGCTTCTGGTGTTATTCAAAGGGGATCCAGTACCTGTCTGCCTGGGATGACATGATCGACAGACCACGATGCTTTGCCAGAGATGGCCTGCACCTGTCACCCCTGGGATTCAGGTTACTGGCTAAGGCTCTTGCCAGCCCTATAGTGCCTTTTTTAGGCAAGGCTCAAAGGACAAAACCACCACCGTAACTGATACAAGTTTGCAAAAACTGAAGGTTATGCTACTCAGTGCTAGAAGTCTTAACCTCAAAATGCACACTCTCAAGGCACTACTGAAAATGGAGAACAGTGATATCTGTGCAGTAACTGAGACGTGGTTCAAGGCTCCTGAGATCACCCCTGCAATACCAAGCTACAACTCTTACCACACTATTCGGCCACTAAACCAGGACCGAAACACTAAAGGTGGAGACGTGTCCATATTCACCAAGGATAACCACACCTCTAGGTTAGTTGCCCAACACAATGCATCTGAAATTCTCCAGGTGCAACTAACACTAGGCAAGACTACAATTCAAATTGTAGCTTGCTACAGATTCCCCACCATGCCCTAAGATTCTCTCTACAACTTTCTAAACATAATGAAAAATATTTAGATTCAACCAAACACCCTAATACTGGGTGATTTCAACTACCCTGCCATTAACTGGGAAAACTGCTTGTGTACCAATACCTTTGCCCAGCGTTTCGTGGAATTCATAAACTCCAACACAGTGGATCAACTCATCCATTGCCCCACCAGGGACGCAAATATCCTAGACCTGGTCATTACCAACATGGGAAATCGTTGCTCCACACCAGTGGTTGCCCTCTCGTTGGTTAGGTCTGACCGTAAGCTAATCACCTTTGACATCCATATCCCACTCCCCAGTAAGGAAATCTCCCTAAAAAACTTCTGCAAGGCCAACTTCGTGCTACTCAAGTCAGAAGTGACAAACTTCAGGGCACCCATGCAGTCGGGAACTGAAAGTTCGACTGCTGAATCCTACACTAAAGCACTGTACGAGCACATACACTCGTGCATGAATTGTGCCATCCCAGATAGAACCAAGATGCTCTCCTCCAAAAAAAAAAAGAAGCCAATCTGGTGGTCCCCTTATACAACAGAAGGAAGAAACTCTTGCAGAAAAAAGGAAAATCCCAGGCTGCAAAAAACTCCCTTACTAGCCTCAGTAAGAAACTGAAATCCCTCATAAAATCCTCCAAAGCTAGTTACTTACATTTTTAATTTTATTTATTTTTTATTTTACATTTGTTAACCGGGAAAGTCCGACTTGGAACAAGCTAATTTTTAACTGAGGCCTGGGGAGAAATGCTCCAGACGCATGTCTTTGTAACGTGGAAAGAAACTGGAGTACCCAGAGGAAACCCACACAAATGCAGGGAGGACATGCAGACTCCACACAGAAGGCACCCCAGCCGAGAATCGAACCGGAGAATTTCTTGCTGTGAGGCAACAACCCTACCGCTGCACCACTGCGCCGTCCAAAATATGAAATTACGAAAATAAAATCGCCAAAGATTCCAGAGACAACCACAAGGCATTCTATAGCTATGTCAGGAATCTAAATGGCAATACTCAGATCTACTCTGAGCAACAACAGAATGGCATTAAATATGCTGATCCCAAGTACATTGCCAATATCTTGGCAGATCAGTTCAGTGCCAACTTCAGCCCCTAAAGGGCCCATCTCAGTACCAAAAGTTTGCCAAATTCCAGTAATCACGGCGTCTCAGGTAAAATCTGCACTTTCCAAAGCTAAGAATGCAGCTTCCATGAGACCGGATGACATCCCGGGCTGTGTATTACATGAACTACAGGATGAGCTGACACCTCACCTAAGTGTCATGTTTAACCACAGCCTCACCTCAGGCTTCTTGCCCACTGAGGGGCACACAGCTACAGTCATCCCACTCCACAAGGGGGGATCCTCCTTGGATCCTGGGATCTACCACCCCATCAGTCTGACGAGCCTGATCTGCAAGGCTATGGAACGTATTATCATGGAACTTATAAACAGACATTGGCAACCTTCAAACACTGGACCCCACCCAGTTTGGGTTCGTGAAGGGCCGATTGTGTGTCCTGAACCTGATTGACTTCTTTGAGTCAGCCTCCAGAGCCATGGATGAGGGTAAGCTGGTCCATACAGCCTATCTGGACCTCGCAAAGGCCTTTGACACCATCCCCCACTCTGGAATCACAGATAAACTTGCTAAGCTGGGCATTAATCTCTACGTCACTCGATGGGTCACAAACTGGCTTACTGACAGAACCCACACTGTAAAAGTAGCTGCCTACAAATCCAGCTCCAGACAAGTGACAAGTGGAGTGCCTCGGGGTTCTGTTCTGGGATCACTCTTGTTTGGCATCTACTTCTACGAGGTGGAAGCCAACACTAAGGGTCTGTGGCAAACAAAGTTCGTAGATGACTGCAAACTGGGATCCATTATTGAATCCCCAAAAGACTTGGATATTCTACACAGAAGCTTGGTGCCAGAGCCATGGACTCAAGCTCAATGCCAAGAAGTGTATAGGTTATCCCCTTTGGGAAAAAACATGTACCCATGAATTACCACATAGGTGGCAGCACACTAAACACCGAAAGTATGATGAGACCTGGGAACACAGGTGGACATTGGTCTCACCTTTGATAACCATGTCGCCACAACAATTAGGAAATCCTTCTATGTGGCACACCTCATCCCCAAGGGCTTTTCATCCAGAAAAAAAGAGGTCATTGTCCCACTGTACTTATCCCTCATTAGACCCATCACTGAGTACAATGCCCCATTTGGTATGTACCTCACTAGACTTTTGCAGCAACTGGAAAGGCTGCAGAAGTACTAAAAGAATCACAGGTCTAAAGCAGATGCCCTATGCTGACCGACTAAAAACACTCCAGCTATACTCTTGTCGCATATCGTGTACTCAGAGGCAATCTCTGTTTAACATAGAAGGCCAAGTGAAACCCAGAGCTGTTGGACATTCTACTCTTAAAGAAATCCCAGTCCATCAGAGCCACACGCTCCAGGGACCTAAACCTTGGCATCACAATGAACAAGACATGCTGGAGAGAGAGGTTCCTGACCCAGAGACTTCCCATACTCTGGAATAGACTGCTTATACATGTCAAGCAGAGCACCTCCTTGGCCCTCTTCATAAGGAACCTTGAAGATTGGATGGGTGAGAGGAAATTTACCCCGGAGATCACATAAATAGCTCTGCTTGACAGGGGTCCAGGGAAGGAATATTCTGATATAAAAAACAGGGAACTATTATGGCTAGGCTTCTATAAGCCCTAAGGGCAATAGCCTAGTACCAAACTATGAACACTTAGTACACAACCTGAAATGCTACAAGAGTGGATGCACGTTCATGCAAAATGGCAGCAAATGAGATCTGAGGTATTGGGGATGGACTAGGGCATTATAGGTAGAGGGAGGAGCTCGAGAGTTGGATCCCAAGTCTGCAGAAAGCAGCCAAGTTGGATCTGAGATCTGATCTGAAACCCATGCTTTGAGGAAGAATGAAAAGGACATCAGATCAAACTGTATTTCCTTTAGTAAGTAAATGCCAGCTTAGTAACACCACAGAGAGTATCTCACAGTGTAGTGATAACCTTTTTACATAACACCTGCTGGTTTACAGTGTGTGCAAACTCTTGCCAGTCTAACTAGCACTTGTGCCACTGACCACAGCATATCTTTATTGTATGATATTTGGAGAAAGTCTGATGTACAGTGTAAACACAAAGGTAACACTGCATGCATCTAGTATTATCCTTTGTAAATTTGCACAGTTGTGTAGTAAAATGCCATAGGCTACAGTTGTGGACTAGATGCCTCTGCTTTGACTGTGCTGCTGGGTAATGTAAAGCCTGCTGGAGTGGTTGCCATGCTGCTGATGTTAGTTGGCCACACTGGCTGTTTTCATCACTGGTGGGACAAGCAGTACAGGGAGCTGCACTGCCACTATGACTGGCTGTGGCAGTTGTGCATCAGACTGTTGTATGATCATCTTATGTAGAATGCAAAAGGCCTAAACGATGTCCTTCAAGGATGCATCTGCAGTCCTTACAAATGGGTTGTCCTGTCGTCAGGCAGCCCTTCGGTCGGCCGGATTCCAAAGTCTGGGTCTGGCCTCGGCTGGTGTCGCACTTCACCCGACGTCATAGCTGCAGTTATTCGGGTATAAAGGCATCAGCCGACGCCATTTTCCTCAGTCTTTCTTGCCGCGTGGCGCCCAAAGCAGAAGCTGTTCGCAAGTGCCGGTCGGTCACAACCAGAGATTACTACTACCGAATACTACTTCGAAGACTTCTAAAAAGCTAAGTACCCCGTTGAGGACTCTTTCTTGCCTCAGCCGATGTCAGAAAAAGTGAATAACTGTTTAACTTGTGGGAAACAAATAACTCATAAAGATTTCCACTCTTACTGCTTACCTTGTTTAGGCCCAGACCACGACATAGCAACTTGTCTAGCCTGTGCTTCTTTTAACCGGCGGACGCTTAGACGTCGGTCTGAATTTGCTGAGGAGTTTTTCGGCTCCGATTTCGCTTATATTATGCCGTCGGATCCTCCGACTACGCAAATCTCTAAAAACGCAAGGAAAAGGACCGACACTCGCGGTCCACGGTTTCGGCCGAAACCGCGGTTAAGCCAACCACAAGTGTCTCGGTTTCGGCTGAAACCGAGCAAGTGGTTCTTCCTTCAGCCGAAAACTTACCTTCTACCGAGGCCTCTTCCAACCTGGTGGAGTCGGCCTCAGAAATCCCACCTGCTGTTGCAGTTTCTCAGGAACTATCTGACACTATTCCCTTGGATATTTCAACCCCTGCACGTGGAGCTGCTAGGCCTCCTGCAGCCATGTCCATTAAGGCCTTTGCCAGGGCTAAAGCAGCTAAGACTACTAAAACTGTGCCTGCTAAGCCCCCCTCTCACAGGCCTAGCTCTAGTTCACAAATGCTTAGTTTAGCAGAGGATCTCATTTCTTTAATCCGGGGATCCCAACCTAATCCAGACAGGGCCTCTCAGCCTCCTCCAGAGAAGAGGCCTAGAGCAGAGCCCCCTCAGCCTATTTCCACAGATGATTCCTCTGATGATTCAGATGATACAGACCCTCCAGAGGCTCCTTTCTCCCCTTATGAAGACTCTGATGCTGAAGAGTCCATTCCTTCTGCCTCTCCGCCTGAGGAATTTTCCTTTGGGGAAACCTTGCATGCTATGAGGGAACAATTTCAGTGGCAGGGCCAGGATTTTTCAGACTCCAGAAAAAGGCTTAGAACCATTCTGCATTTACCACAACATAGGCCTTTAGCCATACCTCCAGTTCTTTCTGTTGTAGAGGATGCATTTAATGATGCTTGTACTGCTCCTGATTCTCTACCTCCGGCCCCTGCTAAGCCTGATAGATACTACAGGGTCCCGGACACGCATTACCATTTGTATAAGGCTCCTTTTGCAGATCCCGAGACTATCTCCCAAGGGCCTAAGGCTGTAGCTGCTACCTCTGCTAAAAACCCTCTCCCATCTGAAAGGGAATCCAGATCCTTAGAGAGATGGGGTAAAAAAGTTTACACTTCTGCTACTCTTTCAGCTAGGGCCTTGAACCACATGAAAGGGACGCCGAGGAGCTCTCTGATTATGTAGCCCAGGCAGGTATGACCCTGACCTTGAGCAGTATCCTACCTTCACCTAGAATGATGCCACAATACAGTGATAAGATGATCAGCTTTAATAATTGGCTTAAATTCTGGTGTCATTCAAAGGGATCCAATGTCTGTCTGCCTGGGATGACATGCTGGACAAGCCACGCTGCTTGAGGGACGGCTTGCACCTGTCACCCTGGGCTTCCGGATATTGGCAAAGGCTCTTGCCACCCCATAGTGCCTTTTAGGCAAGGCTCAAATTCTAAACCTACCACCCTAGAACACCAAAAGGAAAAAACTAAGGGTAATGCTGCTCAATGCCATAAGTCTCAATCTCAAGATGCACGCACCGAGGCCCTTCTCAATATGGAGAACATCGATGTCTGTGCTGTGACAGAAACCTGGTTCAAGGCTCCTGAGAGCACCCCAGCACTAACAGGTTTCACCTCATATCATGCGTTCCGGCCCCAAAATCCGGACAACACCAAGAAAGGAGGGTGTCCATATTCATAAAGGACACCCACACCTCAAGGTTGGTGGCAACGCACGATGCATCGGAGACCATCCAGGTGCAATTAACCATAGGCAAGACTGCTCTGCAATTTGTAGCATGTTACAGGCCACCCTTCCAAACTCAGGAACCTCACATGGCCTTCCTGAAAACATTGGAGGGGATAAATGTATCTCCAAACACCATCATACTAGGTGACTTCAACTACCCTAATATAGACTGGGAACACTACTCAAGCCCGAACACTCTAACCCAAAGATTCCTGGAGTTCATAAACTCAAATGCCATGGAACAACTAGTCACCATCCCCACAAGAGGTGAAAACATACTTGATCTCATCATCACGAACATGGGATCAAAATGTTCAACACCGGAAGTATACCCCTCACTGGTGAGATCAGATCATAAACTAAACTTGCTGGAGGTCCTCATCCCGCCCCCACCTGAAACAAAAAAGACCACAGTGAAAAACTTCTCAAAAGCCGATTTCACACTTCTAAAAACTAGTGTGGTCTCCTTTAAGGCCCCTGAGCCAGTGGTAAACATTACTCAAACCGCTGAATCACTTACAAATGCCTTCTACCAGCACCTACAGGACTGCATGGATCAGGCAATCCCAAACAAAACTAAGACTCTCTGTACCAAAGGCAAGCGTCCAGTCTGGTGGACCCCAGCCATAAACAAGCTCTACAACAAAAGGAGGAAGCTACTACAAGATAGAGCAAAATCCTTGAAAGGTAAGACACCTTTGATCATTATAAGTAAAAACTAAGAGCTCTCATAAAATCATCAAAGGCAAATTTTGAGAGAAAAATCGCCAAGGACTCTAAAGACAATCATAAGGCCTTCTTTAGCTATGTTAGAAACCTAGGAGGAAACTCCCAGATATGCTCAGAATTAGTTCAAAATGATGTGAAAATTACTGAACCTACACACATTGCTAACATACTGGCTGACAGGTTCAGTGCAAACTTCTCCCTCCCCAAAGGAGAGATATCTATTCCAGAGGATTGTAGCCCCCAAACATCTCCAACGCCCAGGTGAGAACTGCCCTCACTAAGGCAAAAACACAGCATCCATGGGACGGATGGTGTCCCCGGCTGTGTGCTTCATGAACTCAACGAGGAATTAAACCCACAGTTAGGACAGCTGTTTAATCTTAGCCTCACCTCAGGATCATTGCCAAGGAGTGGCGCAGCGACTGTGGTCCCACTTCATAAGGGCGGTGCCTCCACAGACCCTGGAAATTACCGCCCCATTAGCTTGACAAGCCTTATCTGCAAAGCCATGGAGAGGATCATAATGGAACTCATAAATAAAGACATAGGGAACTTGCAGACTTTGGATCCAACCCAGTTTGGCTTTGTCAAAGGCAGATCCTGCCTCTTAAACTTGGTTGACTTTTTGAGACAGTCACCAAGGCCATTGATGAGGAAAGGCAGTCCATACAGCCTACCTCGACCTGGCAAAGGCCTTCGACACAATACCCCACTCAGGTATCATCGAAAAACTCATCAGCTTGAATGTAAACCCATACATCACAAGATGGGTTGCAAACTGGCTAAGCGACAGAACCCACAGGGTCAGAGTTGCTGGAGCCATGTCAGACACAAAGCCTGTCACAAGTGGTGTCCCACAGGGCTCAGTCCTGGGTCCACTCTTGTTCGGCATCTACTTTTCTGAAGTACAAGCAAACACAGGAGGGTTATGGCTGACAAAGTTTGCAGATGACTGCAAACTGGGCGCCATAGTCGAAAACACATCTGACACAGATATCCTCCAGAAGGGCCTCACAGAAATGGATAACTGGTGCCAGAGCCATGGCCTGAAGTTAAACGCCAAAATGCATAGTCATACCCTTCGGAAAAACAAGGTTACCCCTAGCTACCATATAGGTGACAATCCACTGAGCACAGAAAAGTCATCAGGGATCTGGGGACCCAAGTTGACAGTAGTCTTCGTTTGACACTCATGTTGCTAAAGTAGTTAGGAAAACCTTCTATATCGCCCACCTGATCATGAAGGGATTCACATCTAGATCAAGGAGGTCATCGTCCCCTGTACTTCACACTCATTAGACCTATGATTGAGTACAATGCCCGTTCGAATGTATCTGACCAGACACCTGATGCAGCTTGAAAGGCCCCAAAAGTTCCTCACCAAAAGGATAAAGGGTCTCAAAATATGTCTTATGCTGCCCGACTGAAAGAACTCCAGCTTTATTCAGTCTCATACCGCTTGCTCAGAGGTGACCTGTGCCTGACATATAAGGCCATGTCAAACCCAGATTTGATGAATATGCTTCACCTCAAAAATCTAGATCCCTCAGAACCACAAGGGGAGACTTAAACCTTGACACGGTTATAAATAGAACGTGCTGGAGGGACAGATTCATCACCCAGAGACTCCCTATGCTGTGGAACAAAATCCCGGTACATGTGAGGCAGAGCACCTCGCTGGCCTTGTTCAAGAGGAATCTTGACCAATGGATGGGAGATCGCAGATATACCCCTGGGATTACTTCAGTGTCACTGCTTGACAGGCACAGAAAAATGATAGGCATAGTTTTTATTCAAACTAAAGGGGTGGCGAAAGCCACATAACTATGGGCTAGGCTTATAAATGCCCTTGGGCAGATAGCCTAGTATGAACCTATGAACCTATTAATCCCTACGTCACTCGATGGGTCACAAACTGGCTTACTGACAGAACCCACACTGTAAAAGTAGCCGCCTACAAATCCAGCTCCAGACAAGTGACAAGCGGAGTGCCTCGGGGTTCTGTTCTGGGACCACTCTTGTTTGGCATCTACTTCTCCGAGGTGGAAGCCAACACTAAGGGTCTGTGGCAAACAAAGTTCGCAGATGACTGCAAACTGGGAGCCATTATTGAATCCCCAAAAGACTTGGATATTCTACACAGATGCTTGGTGCCAGAGCCATGGTCTCAAGCTCAATGCCAAGAAGTGTATAGGTTATCCCCTTTGGGAAAAAACATGTACCCATGAATTACCACATAGGTGGCAGCACACTAAACACCAAAAGTATGATGAGACCTGGGAACACAGGTGTACAGTGGTCTCACCTTTGATAACCATGTCACCACAACAATTAGGAAATCCTTCTATGTGGCACACCTCATCCTCAAGGGCTTTTCATCCAGAAAAAGAGGTCATTGTCCCACTGTACTTATCCCTCATTAGACCCATCACTGAGTACAATGCCCCATTTGGTATGTACCTCACTAGACTTTTGCAGCAACTGGAGAGGCTGCAGAAGTACTAAAAGAATCACAGGTCTAAAGCAGATGCCCTATGCTGACCGACTAAAAACACTCCAGCTATACTCTTGTCACATATCGTGTACTCAGAGGCAATCTCTGTTTAGCATAGAAGGCCAAGTGAAACCCAGAGCTGTTGGACATGCTACTCTTAAAGAATCCCAGTCCATCAGAGTCGCACGCTCCAGGGACCTAAACCTTGGCATCACAATGAACAAGACATGCTGGAGAGAGAGGTTCCTGACCCAGAGACTTCCCATACTCTGGAATAGACTGCTTATACATGTCAAGCAGAGCACCTCCTTGGCCCTCTTCATAAGGAACCTTGAAGATTGGATGGGTGAGAGGAAATTTACCCCGGAGATCACATTAATAGCTCTGCTTGACAGGGGTCCAGGGAAGGAATATTCTGATATAAAAAACAGGGAACTATTATGGCTAGGCTTCTATAAGCCCTAAGGGCAATAGCCTAGTACCAAACTATGAACACTTAGTACACAACCTGAAATGCTGCAAGAGTGGATGCACGTTCATGCAAAATGGCAGCAAATGAGATCTGAGGTATTGGGGATGGACTAGGGCATTATAGGTAGAGGGAGGAGCTCGAGAGTTGGATCCCAAGTCTGCAGAAAGCAGCCAAGTTGGATCTGAGATCTGATCTGAAACCCATGCTTTGAGGAAGAATGAAAAGGACATCAGATCAAACTGTATTTCCTTTAGTAAGTAAATGCCAGCTTAGTAACACCACAGAGAGTATCTCACAGTGTAGTGATAATCTTTTTACATAACACCTGCTGGTTTACAGTGTGTGCAAACTCTTGCCAGTCTAACTAGCACTTGTGCCACTGACCACAGCATATCTTTATTGTATGATATTTGGAGAAAGTCTGATGTACAGTGTAAACACAAAGGTAACACTGCATGCATCTAGTATTATCCTTAGTAAATTTGCACAGTTGTGTAGTAAAATGCCATAGGCTACAGTTGTGGACTAGATGCCTCTGCTTTGACTGTGCTGCTGGGTAATGTAAAGCCTGCTGGAGTGGTTGCCATGCTGCTGATGTTAGTTGGCCACACTGGCTGTTTTCATCACTGGTGGGACAAGCAGTACAGGGAGCTGCACTGCCACTATGACTGGATGTGGCAGTTGTGCATCAGACTGTTGTATGATCATCTGATGTAGAATGCAAAAGGCCTAAACGTTCTGCATACTATAGCAGGCTTATACTGAAGGTCCCACCCCAACTCATCCAGGCAGTGGAAATTGGTGCCATGCAGGCCAGACACACATTCAGTGACTGTGTCTGGAAAGGGTGGTTCTAAAGTACATTTCAGCAGCTTCCTGTGAGTTGAGGACTGGTGTTATTAGCCACAGCATTTGAGTGGGTAGCCTGCTTAATCTGGAGAACAAAATCAAGGCAGCATACTGCAAAATGGATGGATTACTCAGCTGTTCCATTGCTGCTATAAACAGACTAATGACTATGGTTAACATGCTTTTTCATTTACCATCTAGGTGGCCAAGAGGAATCCTACCATGCAAGAAAATATGGTGCAGCAAGTTTGTGTAACAAAAGTGAGAATTATTGGCACTGTTAGTATGCTAGGACAACACATTTAAGATACACCTCCATTCTTCACAGACTACTTGCCACTTGACAGAATGGTAGCTGTTCCTGCTACAGTACTGCCCCACCCCCATAGTCCAGATGGGGCCCTTATTTCAACATAAGTGCAGTGTCACACCAAACACCTCAGGAGAGTGTGCCATTCTACAGAAGTTCATAGGTTCATAGAAAAGTACTAGGCTAGCTGACCTTGTGTGCCATTTTAAGCCGAGCCAAATTTTGTTGAGGAGAATTGAACCCTGTACCTCTGTAAGAGGGAAACGCCTTAACCTGTGTGGTACTGGCTTAGTCCTGTGGTGACACCGGGAAATAAATATGCTCATCCACATGTGCCAGGAGTTTATCAAGGAACTGCTGCAGCATCCTCAAGGCAGATGCCTATGAAATATCTGTGTCACCAGACTACCTTTGAAATATCCTGTGTGACCGTTATAGTGAGGCAATACATACTTTGGTGTCCACAGGTGCAAGAAGGCCACGTACCAGTCCACTTCCTCTTTGCAGGTTATAGAAGCTTAAAAAAGCCCTCTAGTTCCTCTCTGCTCTAAACCTATCTAGTAACTCCTGTTCAGCAAAGTTCCGGTGAGTTACCCTTTGTACCTTCTTGTCTTACAAATGTCATTTTATGTGCCAGGATTAAGTATAACCAAAACTAGCAAGTGAAACTGAGAAACAATCAGATTTGGCAAAACCAGGCATCGTTATGGATTGCAAAGTAGATGTCAAAGGTAAGACTTTGATTTTATAGCCCATCTGTACGCAAATGAAAACCAAAAAGTGACCATGATATGCAAAATGTGGGAAAATATACTAATTTGCATAAGAAGGTCACATATTTCTCACGCTGTCATTTGTATCTCATTTACTTACCTCAAGTGTTTCTCAGACATGTTCTAAGTATTCCTTTTTAGTGCAGCTTTTATCTCTGAAATGCACCTTTGTTGCACTTCTGACATGTGCACACATACTGAGCTCAAGTTTAGCGTTTATGAATATTGCCCATAATGAACTGATTACTGGCACATAAAATGATGCTCTTCAGCCAAGGAGAAGGTATCGACAAAGACTGACTTGCCTGAACTTTGATGTTATACTTGGTTTTGTGTTGTGTGGAGTTTGTGTGTTGCATTTTGCAGTTGCTGAACAGTATAACACCAAAATGGCTATAAAATCGGAATGAGTACTACTTCAAAATAAACTCTTGGTTTTGTGACATTTCAGCAGTTCAGCAGACCTTTTGTTCATATTTTCAAATAGTTTGCAGGGCAGTAACCAAATACATCTAAACAAGCAAAATAGTTTCAAAGGGGTTTCATTCATTTCTGGTATTTTGTTCAGACATTTTCACCTGCATATAACCAGTGATGCATAGTACAGTCCAACAAATGCATATGTAATGGTAAACTATATGAGGAACCTAGGACCAGAATGGGGGTGGGGTTGACATCAGTGCAGGACTCCACGCGGTAATTGCTGACCTGAATGTTCTTTTTAACAGAAGTTGCCACTGGAATGTAAATGGGTTTCTGAAGTTTTATCTGAATTGTTGTCATACTTAAGCCCCTTAATTCTCAGTCCTCCTAGGTTTATAGGTGTTTACTAGGCTAATGACCACAAGGGCCTTTTTAAGCCTAGCCATGCTTCCCAAAATCTGACAAGTTCTGATACCCTTGATAAGTATAAGCAGGGTTTGGGAGATGAAACATTTACAAGCAAGAGCCTGGGAGATGAACTATTTGCAGGCTGCCTGTGTCCATTAGAGACATAGGTGCCAAACCAGGGATGAATTTCCTGTTCTCTATCCAATAGTCCAAGTTGCACTTGAGTTGAGTTAGGTAGGAATTCTGCTTCACATGGATAAATCCAGTACAGTGTACTGTTACTGAGAGTCAGGTACGTTGTGCTGATTTTTTTTCCTTTTATGGAAGTCTCTTTGTATTTATTCATCCAGCTCATTGGTTTACAACACAGTACATTTTCACGTACCAGAGGAATTCTGTGCAAGAGGAGGTGACGCAGTGAGCTTGTGTGCCAAATGTGAGAATAATGGACCTTGTCAGGATACCAGGCCAGCACATTTGTGGTACACCCTCATCCTCATACTTAGTGTAGTAAATTCATGGGAACAGGTTTTTATTTTGGATGTGCTTGTTATTGTGAACTGGTATGGACTGTTGTATGGTACTCTATATTAGATGACATTGCTCTTATCTGCCATTTATTTATACTTATTCATTGATTCTTTTTTCTATCATTTCATTGGATATGCTTGCAGGTACCTTTAAAAAAATGAAAATAAAAAGAAATAAGACAACAATAAGAATCTACAGCTTATTGCCCAAGAAGCAGTTTGTGTGGGTTGTCGAACTACTTCAAGATGACAGTATTGTTTGGCCATCATCTAGACATAAGTACGTTATCCTGTACCATTCCAAGTCACATGGAAGGGTTAATCTGACAGATGGAACTGATCCCTTATACAACAAATTCTTGCCAAGGAAGGCTTCTAAATACGGTGAGTTATGTTAAAGACATCATTGTCTGTCTGTGTAATTATGTTTGTCAAGTGCCGCTATTCTTTATGATAAATATCGCATGCTTAAAATTGGTATATAAATGTTACAGGTCTTATAAAAAGCTGAGGTGGTAAAACACTGACAATTTGAGTAGATAGTTTCTTCTATAAACTTGCAACAAACTGCATTTTTATTTAGGCATTCCTTGCACTGTTAAAGTAAAAGAAGTCACTGTAACATTAAAAAATAAGACGTTTGTGGTGTTCTCATCCTTGATGCAGAAGAGAAGTGAAGGCTGTTAGTTTTATCCCCGGAGCAGGGACTATGATTAATTTACCCGTACTGACATTTCACTGCTGCGTTGGTGTGTGGGGATGCAGGATGGGTTGCATTAATGAGAAGTTGCCCTGTTAAGAGATGCTGATCTGAGGTCGCCTCAGTCTGAGCCTGTGGTTGCATACGTGGGTGCCACTGGTCCTATGATGCTTGTTAATGAAAAACCAGTGGTGCTTATTAAAATCACATGTAGTATTATATGCTATTTATGTATATAAAAAGAAAAGCCGAATTATATCAAGCAAAGCTGTGCCTTCCTGTTAAGTGAGTTTTCTTAAGTATTTACTGCCCAAATTACATCTCCCATTTAAAACATTTCTCCACTTCATCTTGCTCCACTTTAAACTTCCACCTCTTTGTGTGATTTCACAGCTATTAAACTAATATTTGTAGTATATTCTGTCTACTATAAAGCATGTTTTGTGCAACATTATTACACATTTGGTAACCTTGAGACCCAAAACAGCCAGTCATAACCTGGAAAAACACTTTCTTCCTCTGTGGTAAAACTGCACTGCCACTATAATCGCTAATTAAATTTACCATCATTACATCACTTGCAGGAAGTGATAACACAACCTTCTCTTACACCACACCATGAATACAAAAATAGAACATGCAAATGTTTGTCTTTTTGGATAAACATGCATTCCAGAAACTACAAAACGCTCATAAAATATCCATAAAGTTTGGTGAATGCAATTAAAAAATTCTTATTGATAGACCATACTGTGTTTAAACTATCCTTAAAGTTAGTTTATCTTTATGTAGTAAGCGCTTTCATTTCAGTTTAATTGTATTGGAGAATTTTGCTAAATCTTGACAAAAGCATATTCTCTGTTTTTAATATAAAATAAAATTTTCACTGAATTTGTTAATATCAGGCTTCATAACATGGACTATTAAAAGACAACTCAAAGACTTGTATAGTACAAGAATAAGGTGCATTAAAAAACGTAAGGTTACATGGGTCATTACATTCTGAGCATCAACATATTGTAAATGTAATATATAGCCAGTGCAATAACAGTGCTGATGTCCACATCCTTAGTCAATTGCCATCTGTCTCATTGTAAGCACTAGCTATATAACTGGGGGGATCACAATGGTAATCACCCACTATTGCTATTAGAGACGTCTAGCCCATATGCATAATTTAGGCAAGTAAAATTTTCTGCCCAAACTGTTCTCCCTGTGGACCAGTCTTGTTGTACATTGGTATAATTACTGAGCTGTGTGTGTGTGTGTTGGGGGGGGGACAACAACAACAACAACATACATTTTCCACAACTTATAGAGACTGTGTGCTATGACTTTCCTTGGTTTCTCAGTCCATTTGTAAGAATACCATTTTAGATATACTGTTTAAAAACATTTTCTATTCTTCTAGATTTTGCTTTTTTAGCTTGTGTCCACAGTATCTTGCAGTTTTTCTTCTTACCTTTTGACTCATTAGTATAAAACTGAAAACGGGTAAATCCTGGGTCCAGGTAAACCTGTAACAAAAAAGTTCATAGAATATGACCATAATGGGTTCAGTTTGTTCACAAAGAAAGGGATTTGGATTGGGGCAAGTCCTGAATACATGTATATGACTGGCCTTTTAGTGAAGTATATTACCTTACCGTTGTATCTGGGATATTTTAGAACTATTTCCTTACCATTGTATTGGGATATTTCCTGTACAGAAGGAATACAAGAACACCTTAGTTAACATCTTATAGCCATAGCATTTGGACATTGAGGTGTAACTAAACAGTCCTGGTGCCAGATCTCTACTTGTAAGTTGTGCCACATAAGACTTTCTCATCATTGTGGACATATTGAGGTCAAAGGACGGGCTACTAATCATTGTACCTAGCTCTCACCTCTGAGTCTACTCTTAGGAGCCTGCTTTTGATGATGTAATTTGTAGGGGTATTTGACTTTCCAAAGTGTATGGTGCTTTTCTTCACATTTAGTTTTAGACCATGGTTCTAGCACAAATCTTTTGTCCTATCTAGATCCTCCTGAAGGATATCTTCATCATCGGGGTTTCAACGACTGCCCACCCCCATACACACACAGTTTGCAGTCATCAGCAGACTTTATCCAGAGGCCTTCCACATTAGCCTTGACTTCAGAGAAGTATATTCTGAACAGCCAAGGACGCAACACTGAGCCCTGTGGCACAAAACTAGTAACTGAACTTTTGCTGGATCTGGATTCACCTACTTTAACCCCATGTCCTGACCGTGATCCAGTTGGCTATCCATTTGGTGCTGTAGGAATTTATTCACAGTTTTGAGAGTTTTATAATACTTAAGTGGGGAATTGTTTCAAATGCTTTGACCAGGTCGAGGTAGGCAGTATGTACTGGTATGTACTGTTTTACCCTTATCCATGGCCTTGGTGACTTTCTCAAAGAAATGCACTAAATTTGGTAGGCATGACCTGCCCTTGACAAAGCCGAATTGGGTCAGGTCCAGTGTTTGGAGAGTTCCTGTATCATTTATCGGGTCTATGATGATTCTTTCCATAGTCTTACACACCCATATGTTTAGCTAGACTTGTATGTAATTTCCCGGGTCAGTAGATGGTCCCCTTTTATGGAGAAGGATGACTGTTGCTGTCCTCCACTGTATCAAGACAAAATCAGTCCAGACGTTGTGGTTATCCTAATGGGTCTGATAAGTTTTGATTTAAGCTTTTTAAGAGGCAACCTGGTATATCAGGCCCCATTGAAGCAGTGTTTAGCTTTAGAGAGGGCAGTGGCAACTGGTTCTTTGGTGGTGGATGATATTTCTTGGAAAAGCAGGGGTGAAGGGAAGGTGAAATTTGAGCTGAATTTGTCGGCTAGCAGATTTGGTATATCTTTTGGCTGATTATAGGTGATTCCATTTACAACTAATTCAACAAATTGTTGGGTGTTGCCCTTAAGATTGTGGACATAACTGAAAAATGCCTTATGGTTATCCTTGCCTTTGGAGGCTGTTTTTACCTTAGTCTGCTTTCAGAGACTTGACTGGTTCCCTGATTCGGTTGTTTAGACAAATGAGGAACTTTTTGCTCTGTTGTGCACATTTCCTCTTAAGAGGATATTCTGTCTTTTGTTATAAAACCTATTAATTCCAGGAGTCCACCGGAGTGACTTGTTTTTGCAGTTCGACTTGGGTTTATTTCAGTCTGGTACTACCATTTCAGTGCAGTTGTTTATATAGTTGTACAGTGCTTTTGTGCCCAGAAACATTGGTAGAATTAGTACAGGCTATGTACAAGGACCCAATCACTCAAGTATAAACAGTGTTCGGCCTCACAGAAGGGTTCCCAGTGGGAGTGGGCGTACACAAGGTTTCAGCTGTCAGCCTACTGCTGTTCACACTGGTGATGTACTACATTAGCAAACAGGTTGGAGGGGACAGATCAACAAAGGTACTGTCTGCAGATGTGGCATTACAGGCAGACTCTGAGCTAGAACTTCAGCAAAGGACAGGGGAATGGAATGCAAAACTGAAGGCACATGGGATGAAACTAAGCACAGATAAGCAGTGGTAATAACAGCAAATTGGGGAAATCGGAAGAAGCTGAGAATTGAGATAGAGGGGAAGATAGTGGAACAGGTAAACAGCTTCAAGTATCTGGGGGGGGGGGTTGTTGAGGAGAAGGAAAGTCTGAGTACTGTATGGTAGAGAAACCTGGGCAGTTAAGGCAGAGCCGATGAAGCTAGAGGTGATGGAAGGGTACCTGAGAAGGGTAGTAGGATGCACACCGTGGGACAGACAAAGAAATGAGGACATAAGAGCAAAAGCCAAAGTGGCTCCTGTTGCAGAAAAGATCAGAGAGCACAGATTACGGTAGTTTGGTCACATGTGCAGAAAAGCAGAAGGCAATCTGGTGAAGATGACTTGGGACAGACAGGAAGAAGGTAAGAGGAAATGAGGACGTCCAGCAGAGGTGGATGGATTGTGTGAAAGAAGATCTGCGACAATCAGGCATGAGTGTTGAAGGCAAGAATGTGGCACTGAATCGAGAGAGATGGTGACAGTTAACACGATACCCTGACCCGATGTAGAAAATGGGCGGCTGATGATGACATGGCTTTTGTGTACTCCTCTGCATATATTTGTGTTTTCTGGATTTGTTGGTGCTTGGAAACTAGCTATGCCATCTCTTAATAGGGTGTAATTTACCTTGGAGAAGTTTATGGAGTTAGTTGGGGGACTATTTTTTACCTTTATTTCAAGGGCGACCGTTTTGTGATCCGATCTTAATGAGGACATCACACTATGGGGGTGCAGCACTCTCCCATATTTGTGAGTACCAGATCTGGAATATTTGCTCTTCTAATGGGAGTGCAGATTAGCTGCTCCAGGGCATTTGAATTTACAAAGTCAAATCTTTGGGTTTGCATGTTTAATGGTAGTGTGTACCTCCCAATTAATCACCCATGAGTATGGTATTAGGCTGGATGGTGAGTGATTCAAGTTACTTCAGGTATGATGTATCGATTTCCTCGTTCATGGTAGTGGACCTATAACTAGCAAGAATGTGGTAAGGGATTTTTCCCATGGTTGGTTGGATGTGAAGTAGCTCAAGCATGTCATATTTGACTAGCCTTTAGGTGTGCTTAGCCTTTATGTAGATAGATACACCTGTGATTTTTGCTCTTTGATGTTCAGTGGGTAATTGGAATGTATGAAAGGCATTATAGATATGCAGTGCTGGGGTGCTTTCCGTGGCGTTGAATAGTGTTTTATTAACTGCACAGACGTCAGCATTCTCCAGGGTGAGGAGAGCTTCCAGGGAATGCAGTTGTTTGAGACTCCTAGCATTGAGCAGTAACACCTTTAGCTTGTCCCAGGTAGCTTTTGTTATGTTGGAAGATTTGTCTGGCAGTGCCTAAAAAAGGCACTATAGGGGTGTGTAATGTTTGGCCAGTATCCAAAAGCCCAGAGGTGATAGGTGAATAGGTGAAGACCATCCCTGGCAAAGCAGTTTGGTAACTTGTTCCACTATTTTCTCCTCTATCTCAATTTTTCAGCTTCTTATTTACTCCATATTCTGCCATGACAACTGTCATCTCTACTCAGTTTTATCCTGTTTACCTTCAGATTTGCATTTCATTCCTGTCTTTTGCTGAAGTTCTTGCTTAGTTTGCTTGTAATGTCACATGATCTGCATACATCAACTTTGTTTCTGTATCCTCTGACCTGATTGCTAATATGCTGCTTCACTAGTATATGAACAGCAGTGAGCTTAGAGCTCAACCATGGTGCACACCCACCCTTCACTGGGAATCTCTCTGAGACCGAACACTGTTCATACTCGACTGATTGGGTCCTTGTACATAGCCCCCACTAATTTTAGATTTATGGGACTTTGGGAAGCCTTGTGATGGGTTCATATTAGCTTTCTTGGGACTTGTCATATGCTTTCTCCATTTTTAGAGATGTCCAGTTGGGCACTCTCTCATCCCTGGCTTCATCTTCACTGTTTGTATTAATGCAAACATCAGGATGGTTGGTGGCTGGTGACTTCAAATCAAAGTGGGGCTGCAGGAGACAGCTGAATGGGTGGGGTCAATGGGAAGGGGTGTGACCAACTAGAAATGGGCGGAACTATGCTGGACAAGACAATTCTGGGGGAAAGGGGTTCTAGTTGATGCCATGGTCGTAGTGGTGGCCACAAAGAAGGAACTCTCAGTTTTGCTGTCCATCCCCCTAACAGGGTGTTGCAGGTGATGGACAGATTAGGGAAGAGTGTCTTTGCTTCAGCAACCTTTGCTCTAAGGTCACTGAACTATTTAGCACACTTATTAGACTTAAGAGAAAGTTGACTAAGGAGTTGTCAAATAACTCTCTTAGGAATCATTTATGAAGAGGTTCAAGATTCTTTAACTTCTCAATTGGCAAATCTGCAGTCTATATCCAGTTCTTTTATGAGGTTAGTTTCCAACATAGTGGAAGGAACCTCAAGAGCAGTGGGTTCAGGCATTTCCATGAGAAGACATGCTTCGATGCACTTGTGCAACATTGCAGACCCATTTAAGTCCACTTTCGTCAATCCTCTCTTTAACGGAACTACACTGTTTGGCCCTAAAGTAAACACTCTCCAGGTGTGAGAAGAATGGAAAGACGGTCTGCCATGGGTGCATGTTTTTCGTCTCCCCAAAGATCCTATTCCAGGAACCGGTGCAGTAGCTGAAAGATGTGGTTCAAGGTCCTTTCCAAGACACATGTGGAGGAGGTTCCTCAAGAGGAGAAAACTCTAACAGACAAAGCTGCTCATGTGGCAGAAGTGGCCTGCAAAACCAGGATTCGCAAGAATCTTTCTTTGACAAACCCTATCAGCTCTCCTGAACAGAGGTCCAACTGTACACCTTTGGAGACAGTCTGGGGTGGGGGTAGGGATTTTTTCCTGCACCAAAGAACCTGGCTAGACTTAAGATACTTGGGTGCAGAGGATTGTTTCCAGAGGCCACATAATACCCTTTACCTTTCCAGTTCCAAGAAAAATCCCCGATGTTGGAAGGATCGAGTAGCAATTCAAATCCAAAAGCTGCTAGAAGATTCATCCAGGAGGTCTCAACAGACCAAATAGGATTTGGACGTACTCAGATTCTTTATAGTGCCAAAGAAAACAGGAGACTGGAGACAAATTTTGGATCTTACCAATTCAAACAAGTCAGTTCAGTAAGCCAAGTTCCAGATGGTCATTGTTCAGTCCATTCTCCCCTTTGTGGGCAAGAACAATTGGATGTGCTCTCCGTATCACCTGTTCATTTTTATATAATGGGCATTCTGAAGATCTAGAAGTACCTTCACTACTGGCTGGGAGCCAGTCATTACCAATTCTGTGTACTGCCCCTTGGACTCACCACAATCCCAGGGTGTTCACCAAATGCATGGCAGTAGTAGCAGCTCATCTCAGACTGCAGAGATTCCGGGTGTTTCCCTACCTGGATAACTCGCTCATTTCTGCTCCAACCAGGCATCAGCTCATATACACAAGGGATCAGGTTCTCCAGACTTGCACTCTTCGTGGGATAACCATAAACTACAACAAATCACAACTACAGCTGTTTCAGACATTGGAGTTTATAGGAGCACTTCTCAATACAAAATCTGCCATTGCTTCTGTTCCACCACACAGAGTTCAAACAATAAGGTCACAAGATTGAGAACCTCCGTTTCAGCCTGTCTGGTTCTTTGGACTCTAGGCTTGATGGCTGTGGCAATAACTTTAGTTCCACTAGCCAGGTTTTACATGAGGATCCTACAGTGGATGCTAACTGCTCACTGCTCAATCCTTTATCAGTCGTACTAGATAAGAATTGCCCAGATGTGCAAACAGCCCAAGGCCATAGTGACTACGAATGTTTCCCACACAGGATTGGGGCATCATCTGGGAAAGACGGTAAACGGCACTTGGTCCTTTGAGAAGGACAATTTGCACATACATGTCCTGGAGATGAGAGGTGCTCTTAGCGTTGCAGGCATTTCAAGATGCTCTTCCCTCTGGGACAGTTGCGATTCAAACAGACAACCTGTCAGTTGTATGATACTTCAAGAAACAAAGGGGTACCAAATCCTACCTATTGTCAAGAAGCTCTCCGGGTCTGGCAGGGGATGATCTCTTCCAACTGCTCATTATTAGCAATGCACATTCCAGGTAAATACAGCATGATAGCCTGAGCACATGCATTCTTCCTCACCAGTGGTCCCTCAACGAAACTGTGGCAGCCAAGATTTTCCATCAGCGGGGCCAGTCTTGCTGCGACCTCTTTGCTTCTCCCCTACACATGTGCCAGCAACTACTTTGCCCTAATTTCTGTACAGGGGAAGTTGCAGAGGGATGCTTTACTCCACAATTGCCCCGGTCTTCTCTATACTTATCCACCAGTTCCATTGATTTCAAAATTTGTGTAGAAAGCTGCTAAATCAAAGAGCACAGTAATCCTCTTTACACCTTATTGGCCTTGACAAATTTAGTTTCCCTTCCTCTGGCCCCACCTGGTTCAACCACCATGCAGCCTAGATCCAACTCCAGACCTGTCTCACCTGATGGATATGACGCATCCAGATATACCAAACCTCAAGCTGACTGCTTGGCTTTTCCAATTCCATTAATAGCCAGGCAATCCATGCTTTCTTCACCTGATCACAGTATAATTTTATCTTAAACCCTTGACAAGAAAAATGTATTCCAGTAAGTGGAAAAAGTTTATTCGGACAGAACTTTGACCCTTTTTCAGCCCTTATCAGTTACATTTTTGGATTCTTTAGTTCACTTCTTTCTACATGGTGCTAGTTCTTCAACTGTTATGCGCAACTGGCAGCAATTTCAAATCACCACATTGAATTAAATGGCTGCTCCATAGCTTCTCACAAGCTGAGCATGGACGCCTTAAAAGGTACTCTCCTCCTCTATGTATCTACCCAGGTATTCAGTAGCTTATATGTTTTAAATGCTTTCATTTACTTTGTGTTCTGCATTATGAGTTTCCACTGCCATCTAGTGATGTTTTAAGACCAACATGTTTTGTATATATTGTAGTTTTTTGTTAAAGCTGATGTTTTTAATCTAACGTGGGATTTTAAAATAATAAATTTATATAAGAATTAATACATAGATTTTCGTATGGTAGCTAATTAGTACTGTATATAGTTATTTCAACTTAGTTAAAAGCACCTAAGTATTTTATGGACCAGGCAGCTTATTGAGTTATGGAGGTCGACATGTGATTGGCTAGACAGCGATTTATCATAGCTACCTGGATGTATTTAAACAGATGTTTTTTCTGCAATAACTATTAAGTCTGAAGAAGCGTTCACAGTAATGCGAAAGCGCTTACTATGTTCTTGTATACTTTTATGAGTTATTTTCAATAAAGGTCTCCTTCGCTTTGGATGGTGTTGCCTCTGGAGTTTCTTTTGATTTTGACGATTTTTATATCGTAGAGGCACTTTACCCTATTGTCTGTGCTTGTTTTATCTTTCCTAAGTTTACCAACAAAGGGGAGTATGTCTTGCATTTACTGTGTGTTCATAAAAAGTTACACTTTTATTTGCATATAACCGAGAAAATCAGAAAAGCTGACCAGTTCATCTCATTTTCTGAACCAACTTTGCCGCCCTGTGGAAGAGGTTCTACTAGCAAGCTCTGGGCTAAGTGTTAGTATTGTTATCTTATAGTATCTCTCAGATTTTCTTCTAATTAGCTTAATTTTTTTCTGTTTAAATAGTTTTGTACATCTTTACCATCTCTTAACTCCTTTTTAGCATGAGTATTAGGAAAGTTCTTTTGCCTCTTACATTCACTTGTTAGCATCTGTTTAAGTTGGAGGACATTTCTCCCTTTTCCCTGTCTCCCTTTGCTTAATCCCCCATTTTAGAGTGTGAAATATATAAGATAAAAGAAAATAAATTTTCTTTCATGAGTCCGTTTAAGTTAGAGGAATGCTTGTGTTCTTTTTGTGCATGTCTCTTCATTCTCTTTGTTTATAGGCAAAAGGAAGTGAAGCCTTTTTGCTTTAAAAAGTGTGAAAAAATGTGGGAAAAAGATGCCCCTTAGCAATTCACACACTGTGTATTGCTTGGGGGCCTCTTCACCTGCAAGAATCATGCTTCATCTGCCATGGATTTAACCAGAGAGCGCAGATGTAGCACAAGAATAAGCTTATTCTAAAAGGGTTAAACTCCCTTTACTGAGGCTATATTCCCGGAATTGTCTTCTAAATCTGATAAGTCAAATTGAAGTCACAAGCATCCTTCGGCACTGAGATCCTCATTGGAGCCAAAGCAAAAAGCACCTAGACTGTCAGCTCCAACAGAACCTATGGAGCAGACATCTGATCTTGGATCCAAGGCTTCTTTGCAGCAGTTGGAGCCCTGTGCTCCAAAGTCTATCTTGCCTTCAGAATTCTGGTATCTGACCCAATTGCTTTCTTTGGAACCAGTCCCCCCTTGGCTCCCATCACCATTTTTGATCAGATCTAGATCACCTTCCCTTTCTACCCAGGAGTCTGTGCAACAAAGATGTGGATAGGGTGATGCAGAGGCTGCTAAAGGCACCGGCCTTGGCCTTTTTATTGGATCTGAGCTCAAAGGAATCTGATCAGACACAACCATGCTCCTCCTCCAATCCTTCACTTGGTTTCGCAGCTGGAGAATTCTGACATCCAACTTGTCTGTCAAGTCCAGGACCCATTGGCTCCTCGGATCCAGTATCTGCCTCAAATGTTTCTGCCTAGTCAGAGCAGGAGTCCTCTGGGAGCAGACATTCTCTGGTCTGGTCCTCTAAGCTGGTTTGGATCTCTGGATCTGACCTTGCCGCTGGGGGCTTCAGTGTGGGTGAGTTCAGATCCTACCCCTGCTTCTGAGCTTCTGGCTTCTGCTCCAGAGGTTCCATTGGCCCCAATAACCTGTTTTTCAAATCCGAGGAGCTCTTCAGAGCAGGGGTGGACTGCCTTTGAAGTTATGAGGAGGGTGCTGACTACTTCCCAGTCTGAGACACAATCTCCTTCACATCTTTTTCCCAGTTCTTTGCAGGTGTCTTTGCCTTCTCACATACCCTCTCCACAGAACCGTAGAGACCCCAACCCTCAGGAAGTCAAGCAAGGAACTCTCCCCTCTTCTGAAACCTCCCCAGAATATCCCACTGAGGTGGTCTGTCGGAAGAGAACATGCAAGAGAAAGCATCTTGACCCCCTGGAGGAGTCTATTGCATCTGATACTAACCTCGATGAAGCAAAAGGGTCCCCATGGTCACCTCCTGAAGATGTCTTCTTTGGAGACATCCTGGAAATTTTAAAACAGGTGACTGGCAGTCCACCTCCCGTTCGGCCGAGGAGTCACTTTACCTGAAGACCTATGGATCCCACCCTTTAACCTCTTGTTTGACCCCTCCTTCAGATGACCTTATTGAGTTACTCTCAGAAGGCTTGGGAGACCCCAGACTCCATAGAGCCTACTCCTAGAAGACCAAACAAATACATTACAGCCCCTAAAGACAAGACTTTTTTTTTTTGACGAAAAGTGTAGCAGTTGACGCCATGGTCATGGGGGCAGCTTGCATTAATTGCAAGAAGAGCTCCATTAGTGATGGAAAAAGATACTAATGGCAGATTTATAGTGCTAAGGTATGACCCTGACCCAGAGCAGTATCCTTCCTTCACCACGAATGATGCCACAATATAGTGACAAGATGATCAGCTTTAACAATTGGCTTAATTTCTGGTGTCATTCAAAGGGGATCCATTGTCTGTCTGCTTGGGATGACATGCTTGACAAGCCACGCTGCTTGCACCTGTCACCCTGGGATTCGGATATTGGCTAAGGCTCTTGCCACCCCCATAGTGCCTTTTTAGGCTCAAATTCTAAACCTACCACCCTAGAAAACAAAAACGGGAAGAAACTAAGGGTAATGCTGCTCAATGCCAGAAGTCTAAATCTCGAGGCCCTTCTCAGTATGGAGAACATCGATGTCTGTGCTGTGACTGAAACCTGGTTCAAGGCTCCTGAGAGCACCCCGGCACTATCAGGTTTTACCTCGTATCATGCGTTCCGGCCCCAAAACCCGGACCATACCACAAAAGGAAGGGGTGTATCCATATTCATCAAGGATACCCACACCTCCAGGTTGGTGGCTACGCACGAAGCATCGGAAACCATCCAGGTGCAATTAACCATAGGCAAAACTGCTCTACAAATTGTAGCATGCTACAGGCCACCCTCTCAAACTCAGGAAACCCACACAGCCTTCCTGAAGACACTGGAGGGTATAAATGTATCACCAAACACCATCATATTGGGTGACTTCAACTACCCGAATATAGACTGGGAACATTACTCAAGCCCCAACTTTCTAGCCCAACGGTTCCTGGAGTTCATAAATTCAAATGCCATGGAACAACTAGTCACCGTTCTCACAAGAGGAGAAAATATACTAGATCTCATCATCACAAACATGGGGACAAAATGCTCCACACCGGAAGTATATCCCTCTTTGGTGAGATCAGATCATAAACTAATCTCACTAGAAATCCACATACCCCAAACAAAAAAGACCACAGTGAAGAACTTCTCTAAAGCAAACTTCACACTACTCAAGACAGGTGTGGTATCCTTCAAGGCCTCCGAGCCAATGGAAACCACAACCCAAGCTGCGGAAGCCCTTACAAATGCCTTCTATGAACACCTTCAGGACTGCATGGATCAGGCAATCCCAAATAAAACCAAGACTCTTTCCACCAAGGGCAAACGTCCTGTCTGGTGGACCTCAGCCATAAACAAACTTTACAATAAGAGGAGAAAGCTATTACATGATAGAGCAAAATCCCAAAAAGGGAAGGCATCTTTGATCAGTACTAGCAAGAAACTACGATCCCTCATAAAATCATCAAAGGCCAACTTTGAGAAAAAAATTGCCATAGATTCAAAAGACAATCATAAGGCCTTCTTCAGCTATGTCAGAAACCTGGGTGGAAACTCCCAGATATGCTCAGAATTAGTCCAAAATGATACAAAAATCACTGAGCCCACAGACATTGCCAACATACTGGCAGACAGGTTCAGCGCAAACTTCACCCCCTCCCCCCCAAAAGGAGAGATAACTATCCCAACAGAGTGTAGCCTCCCAGGCATCTCAAATGCGCAGGTGAAAGCTGCTCTCTCTAAAGCTAAAAACACAGCATCAATGGGACCGGATGGTGTCCCCGGCTGTGTGCTACATGAACTCAATGAAGAACTAAACCCGCACATAAGGCAGCTGTTTAATCTTAGCCTTACCACAGGATATGTGCCCAAGGAGTGGCGTACGGCAACTGTGGTCCCACTCCACAAAGGTGGTGCCTCTACCGCCCATAAGCTTAACAAGCCTGGTCTGCAAAGCTATGGAGAGGATCATAATGGAACTCATAAACAAGGACATAGGGGACTTGCAGACCTTGGACCCAACCCAGTTTGGCTTTGTCAAGGGCAGATCTTGCCTTTTGAACCTGGTCGACTTCTTCGAAACAGTTACCAAGGCCATTGATGAGGGAAAGGCAGTCCATACAGCCTACCTTGACCTTGCAAAAGCTTTCGACACAATACCCCACTCGGGTATCATAGAGAAACTTACTAGCTTAAATGTAAACCCATATGTCACAAGATGGGTTGCAAACTGGCTAAAGGACAGAACCCACAGGGTTAGAGTTGCTGGAGCCATGTCAGACTCCAAGCCGGTTACAAGTGGTGTCCCACAGGGCTCAGTCCTTGGCCCCCTATTGTTCGGCATCTACTTCTCAGAAGTACAGGCAAACATAGGAGGACTATGACTGACAAAGTTTGCGGATGACTGCAAACTGGGTGCCATAGTGGATAGTACATCGGACACAGACATCCTTCAGAGGGGTCTCACGGAAACTGATAGCTGGTGCCAGAGCCATGGCCTGAAGTTAAACGCAAAAAAGTGTATAGTCATACCATTCGGGAAAAACAAGGTAACCCCAAGCTACCATATAGGTGGCAACCCACTAAGCACAGAAGAGGTTATCAGGGACCTGGGTACCCAGGTTGACTGTGGCCTCTCGTTTGACACTCACGTTGCTAAAGTGGTTCGAAAGACCTTCTACATTGCCCATCTGATCATGAAGGGATTCACATCCAGATCAAGTGAGGTCATTGTTCCCCTGTACTCTTCACTTATCAGACCAATGATCGAGTACAATGCCCCATTCGGGATGTATCTCACCCGACACCTGCAGCAATTGGAGAGACCCCAAAAGTTCCTCACCAAAAGGATAAAGGGACTCCAAAACCTGTCATATACTGCCAGACTGAAGAAACTCCAACTCTATTAAGTTGCATACCGTCTGCTCAGAGGTGACCTGTGCCTGACATACAAGGCCATGACCAACCCGGAATTAATGGACATGCTCCACCTCAAAAAATCCAAATCCACCAGAACCACTAGAGCAAGTGACTTAAACCTTAGCACGGATATAAATAGGACGTGCTGGAGGGATAGATTTGTCACCCAGAGACTCCCCATGCTGTGGAATAAAATCCCGGTCCATGTGAGGCAGAGCACCTCGCTGGCTCTGTTCAAGAGAAATCTTGACCGGTGGATGGGAGATCATAGGTTTACCCCGGGAATCATCTCTGTGTCACTGCTGGACAGAGGCACAACAATCTAATGGGCACATTATTTCTAACATAAGGGGTGGCGTAAGCTACATAACTTTGGGCTAGGCTTATAAATGCCTTAGGGCAGATAGCCTAGTATAAACCTATGAACCTATGAACCTATAAGGGGCTACTGGCAAGAGAGAAGGATTACACTTGCATGTATTTACATTCTGTCTAAAACTGCTATAATAGCACTTTAGAAAATTCTGGGAGAAATCTGTTTTTAGGAAAGGATATTACAGATAGGTTAGGACTGGAATTTGATTTGCAGCAGTGAAGATGTCTGAGGGGGCTCAAAAGGGACATGTAACAAAGGAGGGTAGAGTTTTGAAGAAATGTGTAAAAGTACTTGGCATTGAATATGTAAATTCAGTTATAGGAGTTTGGAGTGAATTTACATATTATAGATTCATAGATTATTACTAGGCTAATTGCCCTCCTGGACCATTTTTAAGCCTAGCCAGTTACCTCCTGTGAGAATCAAACCTTGCACCTTGTGTTTCTAAGGTAAACACCTTAACCATTATGCCACCCAGTTATAAAAACTGGGCTAGGCTAGATGGAATTTATATATCACAGGAACACGTGCATTTAATTGAAGGTCTGGATACTTGCCCAAAAACTATTTCAGATCCTGCACCAATAATAGCTAAAATAAAGCCATAGGGTAATGAAATAAAAATGAGACATCAGTGCTTTCCCACCTATCTGAAGAGAGGAATGTAAGAAATGGGTCGTGTAGATTATTCAGGAGCAGTTAGAGGACAGAAATTTCTTCTGAAAATATAGCCACAGAGTGGGATAAAATTAAGATGGAGTTTAAAAATAGGGTGGAAATAAAAAAAAAGTGAGCTATGGTTAAGAAACTAGAGGGCTGCCAAATATGAAAGTATTGCAGAATAGGGGGAATCTCACAGAACAAGAGGAGGATTGACTTCAGTATGCTAGACAGAAAAAAAGGGATTACCTCAGTAATATGCATGAGTTTAGAAAGGTTGCTGTTAGGCAACTTTTTTTTATAACATTAGAGCACAAAAACATTTAGTATGACTCAGGCAACAGAAAGTAGAAGTGGCTGTCACCAAACTTAGGGAGCCTAAAACAAGAAAGGTAACCGTATCCTGTAGAGGTATTAGAAATATTTCAGAAATTCTGAGAGTCTGTATTTGCAGGTATTATTTTTATACCTGACAGAAACAAAAAGAAACATTAGTGTTTGGAACATTTTGAGACAGTTTCATACCTGTTCTGGATATAAAACTAATGAAGCTAAAACAAAGGCAAGCAAAAGCTCAGGAAACAATGAGAGACTGGTATTTTGGACGCAGGCCTTTATAAATAATAATCATACAGACTATTACGTCATAAAGTAGCAGAAAGTATTCTAAGAACTAAGCCAACACAGGGTTGGAGTAAGGAGATTCTGCCGATAGGGATGACTACAATTACAGATGTAGACAGTAGGCAAAAGGGGGCTGGAATTTATTGGAGAAAACTGGCAAAGGAAGCAAGGTATCGGGAACAAATAACTAGAGAAGGAAAGATAATAGAATGGGAAGATGCCAAGAATTTATTTGGACTGCAGGTTAGAGATTGCCTTCCCTAGCAGGGATTGATGTCATAGTATAGGCAAAGAGGAAGAAATGGGGATCATAAACTAAAGACCAGCACTGGTAGAGGTTCTAGTAGAATCTAGAACAGATGTTGCCATTTAAAAAAGGAATAATTAGAGCATACAAAATGTTGCATGATAACTAGAAGAATCAATCAGAAGAGGTTAAAGGATTGGGGAAAGATCTCAAAGAAACAATGGGAAGATATATGTATGTCTCCCAAATATGTAACAAAATCTAGATGGTTTAGGATTTTTCCTGGAACTGTTTGCATGGATACTTCTATATCCCTAGAAGACTCCAGATAATTTTTCCTCAGACAGCAAATGTTGGAGGTGTGACACAGACGAAAGAGGTAATTGGGAACATATTTTCTGGGAGTGAGGTGAGTTGGTGGATTTAAGGATTCCCTGCGGGGATGCACTGTCGGCGATGCTGGGTTGGGCAGATTGGTCTGATGAGGGAGATGAATTTTCTGAGCTGTAATACAGAATCGGAATTGCCTAAGGATAGTAAGGCCTTGCTATATCTAATAATGGGAGCTGCCAAAAAAGCGATTACTAGAAATTGGAAATCAAAATCTAAACCAACTGTACTAGAAGTTATGTATATAGTAACATAAATAAAACTGGAATTGAGATCTTTAGAAAAGGGTAGGTGCAAACTACATAGGAAAAAATGGGAATTGTGGGATTAATCCATACAAGGGAGGAATGAGGTTTAAAAAGGCGGCAGGACTTAAATGAGCTATATAATGTTTGACACATTGGGTAGATATGTTTGAAACTGGGGAGTGTCTATGGTTTGTGATGTAAAATGCTTTCAACTAGGAGTGTCTGTGTGGTTTATTTTCATTTATATAAGTGTACGATTGCCTGTGTAGTAAGTGATGGTTTAATAAAGATGTTTCTTGTTTAAAAAAAAAAAAGAGGGGAATTTAATAATTTACATAATGTTGCTTAGGTTATATGATGTATAGTAATATTTATGAAGTAAAATGTTTAATTGTAAGATGATTACTTTATGTGAATGTAAATTTGTCTGTGTCACAAGTTATAATTCAGTAAAGGTGTTGTGGAGGGGACACAACCCAGCAATCGGCTGAGTTGATTGTGAGCAATGTTACCTACACTGAGACTGAAGATATAGCCAACCTAATGTATGATAAATTTAGCTCTGACTTTAACTATCTCCTTCCGTCTGTCCCCCAAAGATATACCCGAAAGTGGCTCACATCCAGCAACACAAGACCAAATCTTTAAAGTGCTATCGAAAGTTAATACTGTATCAGTGGGCCCTGACATTATCCTTGGATGCATCTTACATAGCATGAAGCATGATTTAGCCACACCCCTAACACTGTTCAATCTCCACCTCCATACAGGTTTTGTACCAAGTGAATGGAGAACAGCTGCAGTCATTCCTCTGCATAAGGGAGTACCTTCCACAGATCCAGGCAATTACAAAACCATAAATCTGACTAGCCTTATATGCAAAGCCATGGAAATACTTGTGGAATTAATCAAGACGTAGGGAATTTCTAAGTACTAGACCCATATCATTTTAGGTAAGAACCTGTCATGCTTATTCAACCTGGTGGAATTTAAAAAAAAAAAAATCGCAAAAGCAGTGGATGAAGGCAAAATGATACACACTGTATACCTCGACCTGGCCAAAGCCTTTGACCCAATTCCCTACTCAGGCATAGTAAAAAAAGCTAAATAAACTGGGATTAAACCCCTGTGTCACCTCCTGGATTGCCAGCTGGCTCATAGGTAGGGCGTAGATAATCAGAATAGAAGTTTTTCCCTTACACAAAGAGAACAGTCACCAGTGGAGTCCCCCAGGGTTCTGTGTTGGGACCTCACCTGTTTGGCATTTACATTTCTGAAGTAAAAGTCAATACCAAAAGGCTCTGGCTGACTGAGTTAGTAGATGACTGCAAGCTAGGTGGAGTCATTGAATCTCCAAATGACTTGACCATCCTGCAGGAAGGTTTGTCTCAAATTGTCAAAATCATGGTCTGAAACTAAATGCCAAAAAATGCATTATTATATCCTTTGGGAAATCATCTACCACAGGGAACTACCACATTGACAGTATGCCTGTAAGCATAAGAGTTAACCAGTTCAATATATGGATACTTGCATGCACAGTGACCTAACATTTGTTTGACATGTCTGTTATTGTAAGAAAGCTTTTCTCTAGCGCACAGCTTATTAGCAAAGTAATTGTGCCTAGGTCTAGGGATGTCATTTTCCCCTTTTACTCGGCCCTCATTAGGCTAATCATTGAATATAATGCCCCTTTGGTATGTATCTGTCCAGATACATGCAACAACTGAATGCCCACAGAGATACATTACTAAAAGGATACAAGGTCTAAGCAACATGTCTTGCATGGACTGACTCAAAGGCTTGTCACTGTACTCTACCCTGTAGGCTGCTACAAGATGGCCTGTCTGGCATACAAGTCGTCCTCCAACCCGTTATTTGTAGTGGATGGTACCACTCATACTGAACCCAAGGAATTGCCAACATGCTGGCAGATTTGGCGCAAACATCACTCCCTGTCCCCAGCAGCCATACCCCAAAGCATACCTGACACCAGTGTTCTGCCTACCATCTGCAAAGAGCAGGTCATATCTGCACGTAGGCCAAAAACACGGGCTCTATGGGACCAGATAACATCCCAGGCTGCTTACTAAACAGTGTAAAACAAGACCTAGCAGAACCACTAGGCACTCTGTTTAACCACACCCTGAGTACTGGCTACTGTCTCTGGTAAGGGAGAGTCACTGAAAGCAGGGATAGAACACACAATTTCCCCTGAGGATACAGTGGGAACAGGCCCCAAACCTGGGACTGAACTGTTTTCTTCAATCCAGTTCCCCAAACGAGTTCACACTACCCACTGCAGAACACTGCGTCCTGGTTCTAGGTGTTTGACATACTCTTAAATATTTGGTAATGCATACAAACACTCTTAGGAAGGACTAGCACAGATTTGCCTGATGTGCCCTCTTTCCCAACTCACATTGTAATGCTGCCACCAGTCAGAATACCACGGTACCATTCAAAAGGGGTGTTCAGTTATATTGGGTAGAATAAATCTTGGTATGTAAAGGTAGTATGTAACCCAAACAGTCAGGCTTTTCTGAGTGGCCTTGGTGTTATCACAATAAGCATAAACACTCTTGGGTTACTAAAAGTACTTTCTCAATAACCCACCATAATAAAAAGTAGTAAAATATTTAATAAATACAATTATTTAAAACTTGTATACTCTGAATAGCTGATTCCGGTAAACCAGAGTTTCACACACAGGAATTAAGAAAAAGAAACCCTAGGATAGGTTTCATACTGATTAAGAAAAACTGTAACTCCCTAACTCTCTAAAGATAAACTGTTCCTGACTAATCTAATTAAATCAACAAGGCAAGATGATACATGTCCACTCTTCTCAGCTGTTGTCTGGTCCTTGGCGACTAGAATAGCAAATCCTATTTCTGTTGAACAGCTCTGAATAAATACTGATCTGAAAACAACCACTGACTACTATAGCAGCTGCACGTCAACTGACTCAGAATCTGCTTTTATAGCAGATCAGACATTTAGAAAATTAACAACAGCTGCTGTAGAGATTCCATTACTTTCAGCTCTCACACACAATCACATTTATTTATTTTATTTTACATTTGTTAACTGTGAAAGTCCTACTGGATACAGGTCCATTTTCAGTGGAGGCCCGTGGAGAAAAGCTCCACATGTACATAGATACAGAAGATTTACAGTTATAGATTTTTTATACAAGAATATATAGATACATATTCCAGATTTGCCAGAATACATACAGAAAAACTTTACAATTATTAATTTTTATCCTAGAACACATACATTTTTAGTAGTACATAGTTCAAGTAATGTAAAAACCACCAAATTCACGACAATCAGAATAAACTTCAGAACAAAACCATGAAAAAGACAAAATGATGACTGTCCACACAGATAACGAACTTCTTCAGAACTGACCAGTAAATCAGTCAAGTTTAAATACAAAATTTGATTAAAAAATAAACCAATCAAATGTCCATTCATACCATTTTCTTAAAGGCAAAAATATCAAATGTGAAATATAACACTTGACATGTATACAAAAAGGATGTAGCACATACAAATGTGTGCCTACTGTAAAAATACTTGTGAAGTATTATATTTATAGGTTCAGAGGTTCATACTAGGCTATCTGCCCAAGGGCATTTATAAGCCTAGCCCATAGTTATGTGGCTTTCGCCACCCCTTTAGTTTGAATAAAACTATGCCTATTATTTTGCTGTGCCTCTGTCAAGCAGTGACACTGAAGTAATCCCTGGGGTATATCTGCAATCTCCCATCCATTGGTCAAGATTCCTCTTGAACAAGGCCAGCGAGGTGCTCTGCCTCACATGTACCAGGATTTTGTTCCACAGCATAGGAAGTCTCTGGGTGATGAATCTGTCCCTCCAGCACGTTCTATTAATAACCGTGTCAAGGTTTAAGTCTCCCGCCCTTGTGGTTCTGAGGGATCTAGATTTTTTGAGGTGAAGCATATTTATCAAATCTGGGTTTGACATGGCCTTATATGTCAGGCACAGGTCACCTCTGAGCAAGCGGTATGAGACTGAATAGAGCTGGAGTTCTTTCAGTCGGGCAGCATAAGACATATTTTTGAGACCCTTTATCCTTTTGGTGAGGAACTTCTGGGGCCTTTCCAGCTGCTGCAGGTGTCGGGTCAGATACATTCCGAATGGGGCATTGTACTCAATCATAGGTCTAATGAGTGATGAGTACAGGGGACGATGACCTCCCTTGATCTAGATGTGAATCCCTTCATGATCAGGTGGGCAATGTAGAAGGTTTTCCTAACTACTTTAGCAACATGAGTGTCAAGCGAAGGCTACTGTCAACCTGGGTCCCCAGATCCCTGATGACTTCTTCTGTGCTCAGTGGATTGCCACCTGTATGGTAGCTAGGGGTAACCTTGTTTTCCCGAAGGGTATGACTATGCATTTCTTGGCGTTTAACTTTAGGCCATGGCTCTGGCACCAGTTATCCGTTTCTGTGAGGCCCTTCTGAAGGATATCTGTGTCAGATGTGTTTTCGACTATGGCGCCCAGTTTGCAGTCATCTGCAAACTTTGTCAGCCATAACCCTCCTGTGTTTGTTTGTACTTCAGAAAAGTAGATGCCGAACAAGAGTGGACCCAGGACTGAGCCCTGTGGGACACCACTTGTGACAGGCTTTGAGTCTGACATGGCTCCAGCAACTCTGACCCTGTGGGTTCTGCCACTTAGCCAGTTTGCAACCCATCTTGTGATGTATGGGTTTACATTCAAGCTGATGAGTTTTTCGATGATACCTGAGTGGGATATTGTGTCGAAGGCCTTTGCCAGGTCGAGGTAGGCTGTATGGACTGCCTTTCCCTCATCAATGGCCTTGGTGACTGTCTCGAAAAAGTCAACCAAGTTTAAAAGGCATGATCTGCCTTTGACAAAGCCAAACTGGGTTGGATCCAAAGTCTGCAAGTTCCCTATGTCTTTATTTATGAGTTCCATTATGATCCTCTCCATGGCTTTGCAGATAAGGCTTGTCAAGCTAATGGGATGGTAATTTCCAGGGTCGGTGGAGGCACCGCCCTTGTGAAGTGGGACCACAGTCGCCGTGCGCCACTCCTTGGGTACGTATCCTGAGGTGAGGCTAAGATTAAACAGCTGTCCTAACTGCGGGTTTAATTCCTCATTGAGTTCGTGGAGCACACAGCCGGGGACACCATCCGGTCCCATGGATGCTGTGTTTTTTGCCTTGGAGAGCAGTTCTCACCTGGGCGTTGGAGATGTTTGGGGGGCTACAATCCTCTGGTATAGATATCTCTCCTTTTGGGGGAGGGAGAAGTTTGCACTGAACCTGTCAGCCAGTATGTTGGCAATGTGTGTAGGTTCAGTAATCTTCACATCATTTTGAACTAATTCTGAGCATATCTGGGAGTTTCCTCCTAGGTTTCTAACATAGCTAAACAAGGCCTTATGATTGTCTTTTGAGTCCTTGGCGATTTTTCTCTCAAAATTTGCCTTGGATGATTTTATGAGAGCTCTTAGTTTTTACTTATAATGATCAAAGGTGTCTTACCTTTCAAGGATTTTGCTCTATCTTGTAGTAGCTTCCTCCTTTTGTTGTAGAGCTTGTTTATGGCTGGGGTCCACCAGACTGGACGCTTGCCTTTGGTACAAAGAGTCTTAGTTTTGTTTGGGATTGCCTGATCCATGCAGTCCTGTAGGGGCTGGTAGAAGGCATTTGTAAGTGATTCAGCGGTTTGAGTAATGTTTACCACTGGCTCAGGGGCCTTAAAGGAGACCACACTAGTTTTTAGAAGTGTGAAGTCGGCTTTTGAGAAGTTTTTCACTGTGGTCTTTTTATTTCAGGTGGGGGCGGGATGAGGACCTCCAGCGAGATTAGTTTATGATCTGATCTCACCAGTGAGGGGTATACTTCCGGTGTTGAACATTGTGATCCCATGTTCGTGATGATGAGATCAAGTATGTTTTCTCCTCTTGTGGGGATGGTGACTAGTTGTTCCATGGCATTTGAGTTTATGAACTCCAGGAACCTTTGGGCTAGAGTGTTTGGGCTTGAGTAGTGTTCCCAGTCTATATTAGGGTAGTTGAAGTCACCTAGTATGATGGTGTTTGGAGATACATTTATCCCCTCCAGTGTTTTCAGGAAGGCCATGTGAGGTTCCGGAGTTGAGAGGGTGGCCTGTAACATGCTACAAATTGCAGAGCAGTCTTGCCTATGGTTAATTGCACCTGGATGGTCTCCGATGCATCGTGCGTTGCCACCAACCTTGAGGTGTGGGTGTCCTTTATGAATATGGACACCCCCCCTCCTTTCTTGGTGTTGTCTGGATTTTGGGGCCGGAACGCATGATATGAGGTGAAACCTGATAGTGCTGGGGTGCTGTCAGGAGCCTTGAACCAGGTTTCTGTCACAGCACAGACATCGATGTTCTCCATACTGAGAAGGGCCTCGAGTGCGTGCATCATGAGATTGAGACTTCTGGCATTGAGCAACATTACCCTTAGTTTTTTTCCTTTTTTGTGTTCTAGGGTGGTAGGTTTAGAATTTGAGCCTTGCCTAAAAAGGGCACTATGGGGGTGGCAAGAGCCTTTGCCAATATCCGGAAGCCTAGGGGTGACAGGTGCAAGCTGTCCCTTGCGAAGCAGCGTGGCTTGTCCAGCATGTCATCCCAGGCAGACAGACATTGGATCCCCATTGAATGACACCAGAATTTAAGCCAATTATTAAAGCTGATCATCTTATCACTGTATTGTGGCATCATTCTAGGTGAAGGTAGGATACTGGTCAAGGTCAGGGTCATACCTGCCTGGGCTACATAATCAGAGAGCTCCTCAATGTCTCTTTTCATGTAGTCCAAGGAGGTACGTCTCAGGTCGTTGACACCAGCGTGGACAATGACTGAGTCGTACTTGTACCTGCTGTTGAGAGACCTGAGTGCTTGCGTTATGTGGCGGATTCTAGCGCCCGACAGGCAGCTTACTGTGACCTTCTCCTTACTCAGTCTGGTGAGCGGGACGTCAGTGTGTCTGACTATGGAGTCACCAATGACGAGTGTGTCTGGCATTGTGTTTGGCCTTAAGGGCTGTGACTGTTTGACACTCTGACTGTGTGGTCTATGTGTTGCATGTGTTGGGTCCTGAGGTGGTAGTTGTTTGGGTGTCTGCTTTGGTGGCCTCTGCTGTTTTGGTAGATTTTTGATCAGAGCCTCCGAGTATGTCTTTGTGTGATTATGTGTATGATTTAAAGTTGTGATGGTACTATGTGTGACTGGGTATGAAGTGTGTGTGGTTACCTTCTCCTCCTGTCTGGTCTTGCCAGTCCTATGTTGAGAGAGCTCAGCCTCCAGTTTGGCCATATAGTTGCATCTCTCGCATGTATTTGTGTTTTGTGGGAGAAGGAGAGGATTGTCTGTGTACATGAGGCAATTGTAACATTGCCTCAATATTCCCAGGTTCACCAGTTGAGCAGGAGAGGACACTAGCAACTGATCCCTCGACATACTAGAAGTAATAGATAAAAAAACTTACAAAGGACTCCGGGGGATGTGGGTTCTAGGCTGGTGGGGTACTATCTATAATAAAAGTGCTTTATCAAGGTGCAAGTACTGTAATAGTAAGTGCTAGTCTTTATAGATAGAGAATAGTCTACTTGGGAATCAAGTAGAGATGAACTTTTTAGTTATAGGATACGCTGGTTAGATCAGCAGTACAGTTCGAGGAAGGTAGTTTTAAGGGAAAATTTGAAGAGTGGAATTTAGGTGGCCCGAATAGTTTAACCTTGTTTGCCCGCCGCTGCTCTCGTGTGCAACAGTGGCAATTCCGCGCTAACGCGTGCTTTATAGCAGGGGGCTGGAAAAAACAGGAAATGACCCAAAATGGCCAACGAATTACTAGTTGCTGTCTCTAACCACTCCTCTGAGGACAAACAAGCAGCTCAGTACTCCCCACTCCCACTGGTGAATAAAGAAACTACCTCTGGCCACACAAGAAAATGGAGGAACACAGGAACCAAATACAAAGCCCAGGGATCAGCAAAATCTGATCACTGGAACAACTAGCTAGGAAAGTTTAGGAAAGGAGAAGTATTTTTTTTTTTTTTTTTTAGTTTTTTTGCAAACAGACAGAAAAAATACAGTAAATGCTTTGTTTTTCGACTAAATTGCTATCAAATTTATTAATAATATTTAATAATATAGTCTGTTATTTAAAAGACTTAACATTTAATGTTTCATTTAGACCAGGAATATGATCTGCCCTAAGGAAAATCTGCCATCTGAGCTCCTTGTTTTCCAGGGCATTATTAAATTTTGTGACAAATGGAGTCAACTCTATTTCATCCAACACAAAAAATACAAATTTCTTGAAGTTAGAACATTCCAAAGCGCGTTTGGCTAAAGCATTATTAGTATCTTTATTTCTAATAGCCAAACAATGTTCGTAAATCCTTTTATAAAGAGCTGCAGTTGTTTTCCCCACATAGAAATTATGACAGGTGGAGCAGGTTGCCAAATATACTACCCCCATTCTTTTGCAGTTATGTCTGCCTTTACTGACCACCATTTTATTAATGTGTGGAAAAATATATTTTTTGATGAATCAATAAACCTGCATTGTTTGCACTTATAACATGGGTAAGTGCCAATGAGGTTCTGTGTTCTCCTATTTCTAAACTGGACTTTACACTTGCAACCTTTTTATAAATGAAGTGTGGGTGGTCCCCTAATACTCTAGCTAAGTCTCTGTTTCCCAAAATAAATTTCCAGGTGTTGGAAATTACCTGTTTGATACTATAGCAATCAATAGTAACAGGAACAGGAAAGGCACAGTCCATTTCTTTTACATTCCCACTGTTGTTGTTAGTAATTAACCCACTTGTTAAAATTGGTGGGAACTTTTCCATCCTAACCTGTAATATCTGCTCGAAAATTTCCCTCAGTTTTTCATATGGATGCCCTCCGTGGACAAACATGAAAATGAGTTTGTTTGCCTCACAAATAAAATTTTCATTGTCTGAAATTAATCTACTGAGGCGAATAATTTGTCCTCTGACCAAGTTCAGCTTCATGAATAAAGAATGACCACTCTCAAAATGAAGGAAATTATTAGTATAGGTGTCCTTTCTGAACACCGTACTGGTGAATCTTTTTTCTTCAAGATTCATATTTATATTCACGTCCAAGAAGTGCACATTCATGCCAACTTCACTTGCAGTGAACTTCAGTCCCATCCTGTGTCTGTTCATATCATCCAAAAATAGACTTAACTCATCAGTAGATCCATTCCAGACAAAAAAAAAACAAATCATCAATAAACTTTCTATAAAAGGAGACATATTTAAATCTCTCCAGTTTGGTCAGGAAGGACAGTCCCCACCAACTTAACACTAAATTGGCGAAAGCCTGTGCTACTTTAGCACCCATAGCAACCCCACAGATCTGACGATATATATTTTTCCGTTAAATAAAAAGTTATTGTTCAACACCAGATCAAGTAAAAGGCAAATGGACTGTACCATTATGTTGTCAGGCCCAGTGTGTTCCTTCAAAAAAATTTTCACAGCTTGTAACCCCATCCTTTGATCAATAGAAGTATACAGGGATACTACATCTACGGTAACTAGTAGTGTTTCCGTACCTGTAAAAGTGTAATTTCTAAGAAGGTCCAAGAACTCCCAAGAATCTTTCAAAAATATGGAGTCTTAACAACTAAGGGGTTCAGCAAATGGTCCAAATAATGGGAGATGGTAACAGTTGTACCCTTTTTGGCTGACACTATGGGTCTAAAGGGTGGGTTGGTCACATCTTTATGTATCTTTGGAATACCAGAGAAAACACCTAACAGAGGTTCTTCCACATAAAAAAATTCAAAGGTTAACAATTCCATCAAAAGGTGGTCTATATTGTGAAAGTTTCTCCTCACTGTGTCTTTGCTGACTAACTGATAATTCTTTTTGTCATTTACTAATTCCTTGGTACATGCTTGATAGTCAGATGTTTTCATTATGACCAACCCATTACCCTTATCGGCTTTCATAAACCTATACTGTTGACGTTCTCAAGTCAGTCAAAATTTTCATCTCTTTGGTCCCAAAAATACCTTTTACTTTTGTTTCTGTTTTTATTTTTACTATAAATTGTGTGTCCCCTGATTATTACGTGTACATCGGATGTCATTCTCACACAGTTCATTAAATATGTTGAGTGTCTATCAATTTTGGGTTCACATTACTTGGTTTTCTACATTCAGTGTTGTTTCTATGTTCTATTCTGTCAAAAACATATCTAAGATTTAATTTTCTGATGTATAATTTCAAATCTAAAATTGTGTTAGTTAATGGAGCTTTAACAGCAGGTACAAAAGAAAAAACTTTTTCCAAAGCTTTTGTTTGACTTTCACTAAGTGATAAATCACTAAGGTTGTATATTTTGCATAAAGGTACTATTTCTTTTGATGTCTCCCCTTCTTCTTGTTCCCCTGGTTCCCCTTCCCTTTGGTAGTGGTCACATTGTTGTTTGTCTCAGATAACTTGTGGGGAAAAGGGTTATTTGGACCATGTGAAACATCATTGTTACTGCTAGTACCTTCCCCTGCTTCATTTATTACATTTCCACTATCTGCATTGTTGTTCTGATTATTTTCAACAGAATTCCCCTTGTCAACATTTCTGGTACTCTTGGCATCTCTAAAGCCATTAGTAGTACCTTTTCTGACAAGACCATTTGAGTTTTGATTCAAAACAAATGCTGTGTCAACCCATCACTGGTTAGAGCAGACCATAAACGAATCGCTCTGGATGTCCGCACCCCACCACCACCCCCAACTAAGGAAACCACAGTAAAAAAACTTTTCTAAAGCAAACTTCACCTTACTTAAGGCAGAGGTGGTAAGTTTCACAGCCCCCACGCTAAAGGATAACACTGCCCAAGATGCAGAAACCTTTGCAAATGCACTCTATGAGCACCTACAAGGATGCATGGATCGTACTATCTCTAGCAAAACCAAGACTCACTCCCCTAAGAGAAGGAAACCAGTCTGATGGACCCTTGCCATAAACAGGCTATACAATAGGAGGAGGAAACTAGTTCAGAAAAAAAGCAAATCCCAAGAAGGAAAGACATCCCTGATCAGTATCAGTAAGAAACTAAGGTCCCTCATAAAATCCTGCAAGACTAACTTTGAAAGAAAAATAGCCAAGGATTCGAAAGATAACCACAAAGCCTTCTTTAGCTATGTCAAGAATCTAAGTGGCAACTCGCAGATATGCTCTGAGCTAGTGCAAAATAGCACAAAATATACTTGAACCCACTGATATTGCCAACATTCTGGCAGATAGATTCAGTGCAAACTTCACCCCCCTCTCACCGCCAAAAGGGCCCACAACAGTACCAGAAAAGTGTAGTGTCCCAGAAATCACAGATGCACTGGTGAAAACAGCCCTTTCAAAAGCACAGCGTCAATGGGGCCAGATGGTGTCCCAGGCTGTTTCTTGCATGAACTACAGAACGAACTAACCCCCCACCTAAATACACTGTTCAACCTCAACCTCTCCACAGGCTATGTGGCCATAGAATGGCGCACAGCAACATTTATTCCACTCCACAGAGGAGGGGCCACAACTGACCCTGGTAACTATCGCCCCATAAGCCTGACTAGCCTGGTCTGCAAGGCTATGGAGTGCATCATCATGGAACGCATTAAAGACATTGGGAACCTCCAAACACTTGACCCTACCCGACCCAGTTCAGCTTTGTTAAGGGCAAATCATGCCTACTAAACGTGGTTGACTTCTTTGAGGCAGTCACCAAGGCCATAGATAAGGGGAAGGTAGTTCACACAGCCCACCTTGACCTCGCCAAGGCTTTTGACACCATTCCCCACTCGGGAATTATAGAAAAACTCACCAGCCTGAACATAAACGCCTACGTCACGAGATGGGTTGCCAACTGGCTTACAGACAGAAGTCACACGGTAAGAATAACGGGCTCCAGGTCCGACTCTAAACCAGTCACAAGTGGTGTCCCACAAGGCTCGGTCCTGGGACCCCTACTGTTTGGCATATACTTTTCAGAAGTACAGGCAAACACAGGAGGACTATGGCTAACCAAGTTCGCTGATGATTGCAAACTGGGAGCCATAATTGACTCACCGGCTGACACAGGCATTCTCCAAAAGGGCCTTACTGAGACGGACACCTGGTGTCAAAGTCATGGTCTTAAGCGAAATACCAAAAAATGCATAGCCATCCCGTTCGGGAAAAACAAAACACCCATGAATTACCACATAGGTGGCAGCCCCCTTAATACAGAAGAGGTAATAAGAGATCTGGGGACCCAGGTAGATAGTAATCTCTCCTTTGACAATCATATTGCCAAAGTAGTTAGGAAATCCTTCTATGTAGCCCATCTAATTACTAAAGGGTTTGCATCTAGAAATAGAGGTTATAGTGCCTCTCTACTCGTCACTCATCAGACCCATCATAGAGTACAATGCCCCATTTAGGATGTACCTCACAAGATACTTCCAACAGCTGGAAAGACCACAAAAGTACCTCACCAAGAGGATTACTGGTCTCAAACATATGTCCTATGCAGCCCGACTGGAAAAACTCCATCTGTACTCAGTGGCATATCGCTTACTCAGAGGTGATCTCTGCCTGACTTACAAAGCCATGTCCAACTCAGAATTGATGGACATGCTCCACCTAAAGAAATCCAAGTCACTGCGAGCCACTCGATCTAGTGAGCTAAACCTCGCCACAACAATAAATAGAACATGTTGGAGGGATAGATTCCTGTCACAGAGACTCCCCATGCTTTGGAACAAAATTCCTAACTACATTAGGCAGAGACCCTCACTAACACTCTTGAAGAGAAACCTTGACGAGTGGATGGGTAACAGAAAATACACCCCTGGGATCCACTTCATTGGCTCTTCTTGACAGAGGCTCAGTTAATTAATCAATGGGGCAGCGAAAGCTGACACACCTTGGCTAGGCTTATAAATGCCCTCGGGCAGATAGCCTAGTTACCTACCTATGAACCTAATCTCGAGCCAGTTTGTTACTCTTTCTATTAGTTAAGGTTGCCATGTACCTTTGAAGTTTAGCTTCAATACCATCATAAAATGAATTAAACATACCAAACTGGTCATGGTTTACAATGCATTCATTCAATTCACATATTTCTTGTTTTAACACAGTTATCTGACTGCAGTTGTGCTTAATTAAAAGTTTTAAAGCCTCTATCCCTGCATTGTTATACACATTAATTAAATCTTTAAAAATGCTGTCAGTTTCCTTAATACCATTTGGAAACCTATAGCATCTTAAGCCAAACGGCACTTGTTTGCGTTCTACACAAGTATGTAAATAAAAGTTGTCATATTCAAGTGAACACAATTTACATAGTTCAAGTAGCCATACTGTTCGGTAGTACAATCCATTAGAATTGAGACATGTAATCATTCTTGTAAAGCAGCTGATGTTTCAGACTCATTATAATGACAGTTTCTACATGTAGCCAGGGGATATAGTGATACAAAGTGAATGGTGAGTAGGTTAGTCTGGGTTTGTACAGAGGCATAACCAGTGAATTTTTAGGTGTAAAGACATTTTAAATTGGGTTAAGGAGTGGACTGCAGTAAGTTCAGCAGGAAGTGGGTTCCATGTTTTGCCAACAGAGTTGGAAAATAATGACACATCACTTCCAGGTCAGCTGACTGGCACAACCTGCATACAGAATTCTTTTTTTAAAAAAACATGTACATCTGGCCAGAAAAACACTGATTCAAACATTTTACATAAACTAAAGTAATAAAAAAAATTAACAAAATTATGGCCAGTCATGCTGGTATATGTAACACACGGTAATTACAATTACAAATATTTACGAAACTGCAGCCAGACATGGCACAGATAACATCTGATATCCTCACATGCAAACACTTCCAAGTAAAAATCCCAAGCCTTCTGGACTTGTGTATTTGGGAGCCATACATGTGTGTCCGTGTTCCCTTTGTAAATTGATTTTCCAGCATCTCTTCCCTGTCTTTCTAACCTTCTCTGATGGATTATTATAGCTATCATACAATTTTTTATCTGCCCTACTAATGATCTATTCATTAACAGCAGCTTCTGTTCTGGATTTGACTAAAAGAACACTACCACAGCACATCTTTCACTTTGGATTTCTGTACCCTTTTCTCTTTGCCTATACTGTGGCATCAACCCCTGGTAGGGAAGACTGTCAATAACCTGCAATCCAAACTTTTTTGCCCTTAGCCCACTCTTACCCTTCCATCTCAAATTATTTGCTCCCAGTACCTTGGTTCCTCTGCTGGTTTTTCTCCAGTAAATTCCACCCCTCTAACCTGTTTTCTGTACCCCTACTTGTAGTCTTTCCTGTTGGGAAAAAATCTCCTTTTTCCATTCCCTGGTGGACTTAGTTGTTAGAATACTTCCCGCAACTTCATGAATATAATCTGTATGTTTGTTATCCTTAAGGATAAGCATTCACAGACCAATTTTTCTGCATTTTTTAAACCCCACCCCCATGCTTGATCATCCCTTTCCATTTTGAATTATAACCTTCTACAAGTGAGCTGTGGTGGTGCAGCAGTAGCGTTGTCGCCTCACAGCAAGAGGTTCTCCTGTTCGATTCTCGGTTGGAGTGCCTTCTGTGTGGAGTCTACATGTCCTCCCTACAGTCGAGTGGCTTTCGAAAGACATGCGTGAATGGGCGTGCCTTCGTTGAAGGTTGGGCTTCGAGCTGGCACCTCGGCACAGTAAAAATCTACTGCCAATCATTAGCGGACCAGAGTTCCGCTGTGGCGACCCCTAACCAGGAAAAGCTGAAAGAAGAACAACCTGTGTTATGTACATGAGCCTTATTCATATCGGGTAATACTGAGACTTGGTTTTAATGTAATGAAGTCACTCCCTCCAATCCTGGGTTTTACATGCATTCAGACCTGATGGAAACAGAGTTTTCCTTTCCATATTTGTTAAGGAGGGATCACATCACCTGTAGACAGATTTCCAGAGACCTACAAACAAACTCTGAACTCCAATGTAACCTGAACAAGATAAACTACCAACTTACAGCTTGCTACAGGACATCTTCCATGCCCCCTGATGATTATATAAGATCGAAATGTACTCATAGAACTACTGCTAAAAACATCCTTATTCTAGATTAAGTACCCCTCAATAAACTAGAACACGTATAACTTTTAGGTATGTCCAGAGATTCTTAGACATGGTAAATAAAGCTTCTTTGGAACAGATAGTTAACAAACCAAATAGAAGGCATAATATTCTTGACCTGATACCAAGTAATGTAGTCACTGCATGTGCAACCCCTCTAATCTCTTTATTCATGGTTAATGCAGTCCAGAAACTTTTACTCCTCTGTTTCAAAATCTGTAAAACCCCTTCTGTCATTAATTCCAAATTCAAGGACTTCAAACAGGTAAACCTCCTCAAACTCTGAGCTGTTCAAAGTCTGTTGTATGATCACCAGACCTGAGACCAACACAGCTGCTATTTATACAAAGTTTTTCTATTCCCACATAGATAACTGTATTGGCCTGAATGTCCCCAATAAAGCCAAATTTGTATTTGTACTTTTATTTTGCTTTCATTTACCTAATTTGTCCATTTGTGTTTACTGAAATGCCCTTTTTCACTGGAAGCCTGGGGAGAAAAACTCAGACTTAAAAAAAAAATGTTTAAACAGACAGTAAATGTACATGAAATATTCAATAATGTACATTAACAATTACACACATTTACTAATTAGATTATATTCACATTAAAGTAAGAGGCAACTGCTACAGTATGAAAGATACTTTTACATTAGTAGATATTTAACATTCAGCATTTAAAGAGGTGTATTGGTGCATTTGTGAATTAGGTAAAAAGATCATGTGATTAGTGCTTAGACATTTGGAAAAATGGAGGTGAGGGAACGAACGAGGTAAGTCAGAAAATCTTAATATTTAAGAGGCAAGGTGTAAATTGTAAGTATAGAGGTAGAAGGTAAACTGTGTATCAAAATTTGTATAGCTGGGAGTTGCTAGTAAAACTGTTCAGGTATTGGTGGAGACTGGTTGTGAAATATAGAGTTCTGAATGAAGAGAAATGGTGGGGTGATATAGCAAGCTGATAACAGCGCCATTTATCCTGGCGATATACAGGAGGTCGTCCATTATTCTGATAAGTGTAGCTTTAATTGTGTTATAAATGAATTTATATCCTGAATGTATTTCAGTGGTAGTGAGATGTGGTTTCATAATTTATCTACAATACTTGAATATAGAATCATCTGCAGTATTTGATTTGGTTATAATAACTGGAGAGTTTTCTCTAGAGTGTAAAATTATATTGTGGGAGTAGTGATGATTTAAGTTCTTAATGGCTGGACAATTTTCTGGCTTACAGAGAAGTTAGTGGTAGCTGTAACCAGGTTAATTCTATGAAGCCTAGATGGTGGTGTTTTCTGTTTACTGCAGATTTGGCTATTTTATTATAGCACTGCTTACATTTGAACAGTTAGACTTGAAGGTTCTTGAAGATTTGGGCAGCATAAAGGGAAAGACAGCAGTAAAAAAGTAGAGACTATGTCCTCTGGCTTTGTCAGTGAGGTAATGTTTTACTCTGTATAATGTACCTAGTTTTTGAGTTTTGATGGTCAGATTTCAGCTGGTCATCTATGATGACACCCACTAATTATGTGGTGTACTTGTTCTATCATGATGTTGGCAGAGATGATAGTGAATAGTGTATTGGTACAGTTGTATTTTTTGGGGGGGTTAAAAGTAGTATTTATTTCATGTTTCAGTTGATAAGGATTGTTATGTAAGGTCTTGAAGTTTAGAGAGAGATTTGGCAGAACAGATTAGGGTTGATTTATCAGTGTATTGAAATAGGTAGCATTTATTGTAGCAATGTAAAATTTATTGATGAACATGTTAAGTATAGATTCTTGTGGGACCCCAGTATTTACAGGAAAGAAGGTAGTTAAATCCTTTTTTTCCATTTCACTGCTTGTGCTCTGAGAGGTAGTTGTGGAAACATTGCAGTGAAGAGTTGGTGAGCCCTAAGGATAAGAGGTTATTTTTTATTTTATTTTTATTTTCAGTTTGGTTACCGGGGAAGTCCACTGGGCCAAGAAGTGCCCATTTTCAGTGGAGGCCCGGGGAGAAAAGCTCCATGAACAGTATAATACAATATAGGTTACAAAAATGCAAATAAAGGTTGCAAAGTGAAATACCATACAATATAGGTTGCAAACAACAAATAAAGGTTACAAAGTGAAATAAGAGTAGGGTACATACATTCGAGAGATGCAGAGTGTAAAGTACATTATGAGACAGTTTAACAAATTGACACAGATTTTTTTTTTAAACAATATTTATATGCTCGGAGTCAATTAAAGTCTGCTAGTTCTGGATCTTTTAAGAAATAAGAACAAGTATGAGAGTATAGTGGAGTGGGGGTAAGGGGAGCTTAGTTGGGAGTCCCTAATATTTAAGTGGGGTGAAAGCAGGAGCATTTCCATTTGGAAGACAGGTGAAGAAAAAGTTGAGTTTTGAAGGATTCAGTGTTGGGTATAGTCCTACGTGAAGGAGGCAGAGAGTTCCATTTTTAAAAGTTGAGTTTTGAAGAATTCAGTGTTGGGTATAGTCCTAAGTGAAGGAGGCAGAGAGCTCCATTTTTAAAAGTTGAGTTTTGAAGGATTCAGTGTTGGGTATAGTCCTACGTGAAGGAGGCAGAGAGTTCCATTTTTTACCTAGAGAAAAGAAGAGTAAAATGGAGATTAGGTTTTTGTGTTCGGATCTCGGTGATCTGTTAGAGATGTATGGAGGAAGGATGTCCTTTAAGGCTGGGTATTTATCGGTGGAGAATATTAGTTTGTGAGCGGTGGTTAGTTGTAGATAGTCTAGGTGGTTAGGGAGTTCTAACCAGTTCAGAGAGTGAAGGCTGAGGCAGTGGTGAGTTGATGTTTTGGATTTGGTGGCAAATTTAGAGATCTTATTATAGCAAGCTTCGAGCTTAGAAGTGTTGGTAACAGACAAATTGGTTAGAAGAGGGGCTCCATATAGAAGGGAAGGTAGGAGGTAGGTGGTTGCCAGGGTATGCCTAGTGGAGTTTGAAAGAAAGTGGTTGTTCCTATATAGCATACCTAGCTTTTGGTGGGTTTTCCTAATGTTTTGTTGTATGCGAAGATCAAATTTGAGGTGTTCGTCAATGGTGATGCCAAGGAGTTTTGCAGAGTGGACCACTTCAATGGCAGTGTTAGTTTGGCTTAGAACATTGAAAGTGTTTTTGTCCCGAGGTGGTTTTGGTGCATCCAGTTCTCTGTAGTGGTAAAGGCTAATTGGGTTTTGGTCAGTAGTTCAGGAAAGTTTGGGGCAGAGCAGACCAAGGTAGAGTCATCAGCATATTGGATGACTGTGGTGTCAGGGATGAAGGTGTGAAGGTTATTTATAAAGATGTTGAAAAGCATGGGTCCAAGGATGGATCCCTGAGGAACGCCAGTAGGTGTAGGCAAAAAGGAAGAGAAGGAGTTCTTCCATTTGACTGCTTGAGATCTATCAGATAGGTAACTGGAGAACCAGGATAGTGTATTTGGGGAGAGATTGAGATTAACCAGATGATGAAGAAGGTGTGTGTGGGAGATGGTGTCAAAGGCTTTTGAAAGATATAGCAGAACTTTGGATACAATGAGTCCAGAGTCTCGTGCTTGGTTGACAGTTTCAAGGAAGGATAGTAGGGCAGTTATGGTACTGTGGCCAGGGTGGAAGCAGTGCTGGGTGGGTGTTAGGAGGTGATTTTGAATTAGATAGGGTAAAAGTTGGTGGTGGACAAATTATTCTAGAATTTTAGATATTGGAGAGAGTAGGGCGATGGGGCGGAAGTTAGAAATAGTGGTGTTTTTGCCTCCTTTGTGAAGAGGTAGAATGTAGGCTGAACGCCAAAGTTTTGGTACGTATGACTCATTTAAGGATCTATTAATCAGAATACTAATTGGGAGAGCGATACCTTCAGCTGCATGTTTGAGGAAGGAAGAGGGAATGTTATCAGGGGCATTAGAGCATGGTTTTAGCTTGGAGAGAAGCTTTTTTATAAAAGTGGAGGAAACAGGTTTGAGATGGAAATTGAGAGGATTGTTGTTTGGGTTGCTGGGTGAAGTGAAAAGGGAGTTAGGTGGGTGGTTGTTAGGGAATGTTTTGGTTAGCTTAGCTATGGCTTCAGTAAAGAAGGTATTGAAGTGGGAGCTCAGGGTCAGGGCAAGGGTTGTTTTGAGATCCGGGATGATGAAGGGAATTGACTGATTTCCAGAATTGTTTTGGGTTTTTATTGTTATTGGACTGAAGTTTATTATAGTAGTTTTTTTTGTCTTTGGTAATAAGTTTTTTACTTGGTTGCGGAGTTGGGTATATAGGAGTAAGGTATAGGACAGTTTATTTTTCTGGTAGAGCTTCCAGGATTTGTCTCTGTGACGCATAATTTGTTTAGTTTCTTTGGTCAGCCATGGTGCAGAATTAGTTTTGATACGCTTATTTCTTAGGGGGGATAGGGAGTTAAGAGTATCTAGGAAGATAGAGTTAAAATGCTCAACAGCATTGTCAAGTGGGAGGGTATTTAGAGGTTGCCAGTTAATTTGTTTAAAGATGTTAGAGAAAATTAAGGGGTTGAAGTTGCTGAGGTTACGAGTTTGAATGTAATTGGTGTTGGATGGAGCTACTTGATCGATGGATGAAGGCAGGGAGATGGTCACTGAAGGTGTCAGGGATAGTGCCACAGAGAGTGATTTTGTTTGGATGGGAGACTAGAATCCAATCTAAGATGGACCCTGGGGGGTGATTTTTGTTACGGCGAGTAGTTGAAGAGATTACTTGGGTGAAGTTTAGAAGGTTAATGGAAAGTGAGGGGGATGGTGTGTTAATTTTATTCCAGTTGATATTGACATCGCCAAGAATATAGGTTTCATATTTTATTTGAGTTGAGGCCCAGTATAGAATATCTTCAAGGGTGGAGATATTGTTGCCTGGGGAGATGTATAAGGAAATGAAGCAGATATTCTTATGTTTATTTAATCGGAGAAGGCTAGCTGTGATTTCGGAATTTTTGAAATTAGGGGTAGGGATTTGAAGAGGAATTAGAGAGAGAAGATTGGAGTAAATTAGAGCAGAGCCTCCGCCTTTTTTGTTTAATCGGTCACTTCTGAGGATGTGGTAACCAGGAGGTAATATTTCAGAGTCAGTGATATGGGGTTTTAGCCAAGTTTCAGAAATGGCTAGGATGTCAGGTTGATTGTGATTAATCCAGGCTTGTACATGGTGACATTTGTTGTTAAGGCTCTGGGCATTGATAGTGAAGATCTTCAGAGTGTTAAGGGGGGAAAGTGGGAGGAGGAGAGTAAGGGTGGGAAGTGTTATTTGTTGTAGGTGAGGTAGAGGGTGGAGGGATGGAGTAGTTTGCGCTAAGCCGAGGGCCAGGGTTAGGATGAATGTCTCCCGATAAGGCTAGGATATTGCAGGTGATGAGTTTTGGTCTATAAGGTTTGTATAGTAGGTATTATTTAGGGTTTAGCAGAAGATTCAGAGAGTGAGTTTTAGTTGAGGTAGAGAATAGTTTAGGGTGAAAAAGATGTAATAGGTTGGGTGGAATAAGGGAGGAAGATACGGAGTGAAAGTGAGAGAGTTGGAGAGGTTGTAGTTGGGGGTTAGGGATAGTTTGAGTAGGAGGGAGGAATAGAGGAGCTTTATGGGAGTACGAAGTAGCAAGATACAGAGGTATTAGTAAGAAGAGAATGGAGCTGGGGAGTTGAATAGTTAAGGGGAGTTGGAAGGGCTTGTTAGGATAGGGTAGGGTAATATAACTGTTTCTTTTGGGAGACGGTAGAAAAACTTTAGAGAAGTCTAGGAGGGTGGTGAAGACTAGGCTTCTGACATTTCTATGGGTGTTGACAGTATTAAACAAAATTCAAAAAAGCAGTAAATGTGCTGTGATGAGGACAGAAACTGTGTTGGTATGAGGACAAAAGCTGGTTATTAGGTAGTATAAGTTGCATATGAATACATTTTTCTAGCATTTTTGATAGGGGAGACTAAATGCAATTGGCCTCAAGTTTGAAAGGTCTGTATTGATCCCATCCTTGTGCAGTGGGATAGTGGACTTTATTTTCAGATATGGATCAGTTTAGCAGAACTGGATAAGCAATAGGTGCAGCTGGTACTTTTAAGGCATTTACCAGGCAGATTGTTAGGAACTGGATAAGCAATAGGTGCAGCTGGTATTTTTAAGGCATTCACCAAGCAGATTGTTAGAGGCAGTTATTCAAAGTATTTTTTGATGAATACAATTGTAAATTTTAAGAACAAATCACCCTGGTGTTCTGGCAGCCTATTAAACGGTCAGGAGAAAAAAAATATATAACTGATTTAAAATTATTCATTAAAGACTGCATTAAAATGAGTAAGAAATAAAACTACTATCAGGACTAGTAAGGCAAATCATAAACATAAAGTAGCTTCTGAAGCCAAGGATAATTACAAGTTCTTCTGTAGTTACATTAGAACACAAGGCAGTGTTCTTAATTTATCCAAAGTGACACTACTCAGACACATTATACATAGCAAGTATACTAGTGGACACATCTTGTGCAAAATGTATCCCTGAAACAACTGTTTTATTTCCACAAATTCTCTGATCCCTTACACCTCCTAATATCATAAAGGATCGTGCACTGAAGGTGGTGTTTAAGATAATTTTACATGGTTGTCTAATAAGTAACACCAACTATGTCTTTGTAGATCCCTTCCTTAAATTATTTAATCTGAGCTTAGGTCATAAACTGTGATATCATAAACTTAATCATATTAGAGTCGTATCGCTTTGGCTTTGTCAAAGGGGAGTCCTGCCTATTCAATTTAACTTCTTCAAGAAGGTCACATTGACTGTAGAAATAGGTTCAGAATTCATAGTGGTCTACTGGACTGCATGTCTAGTAACCTTTTAAGTAGCCTAGACCAAATTTTCAATTGCTCCAAAACACCTACTGTGTGACAATGAGGTCACTAATCAGTATGTTAAGGTGGTAAGATTCAAACCCTGCGACCTTTGCATAGGAAGCAGTTCATTAACAAATAAGAGTGTTGGTCCTTTGCGTTACTTGTGTTTTCTTATTTGGGTGGCCAAAGTATTCAGTCACCCTTGCTAGCATCAATAATAAGCCAAGTACATTAAGTAGGACTGTACATGGTGAGATGGATAGCTTGTTGAAAGATAGAACTCACATAGGAAAAGTGACGGATGCCTACTCAAAAAATATGAAGGTAACTTTGTGCCCCAGGGCTCAGTACTGCGACCCTTTCTTATTGGCATCTACTTCTCCAATCTCCAGTCAAGCAAGAAGAGCTTTTGGTTAACTAAGTTTAAAGATGACTGCAGACTGTGTTGTTGTCAAATCCCACCTCAGATACCCATTCATTACAGCAAGAGCTACCTTCATATGCAAGTGCTGACTACAGCTAAGTATGAGAAGTATAGTGATGCTTAATTTGGTGAACAGCTCTCACTTCCTGTACAGTACACCCAATAACTCATTCCAAAATAACAGTAAATAAATGGTGTCAGAGGTCTTGTAACTTGGATCAGTAATACCTCTTTGACTACCACGTAGTGTAGTAGTCAGAAAAATTAGTCTATTTAGCACAACTATCTATTGG
>NC_056732.1:1683643065-1683656212 GCF_019279795.1 Protopterus annectens | reverse complement strand
AATGAGAGACCTGGGGACACAAGGTGATAGATATCTTGCATTGGACAAACATGTGCTGTAGTGTTTACAGAAACATACCATATACCCACCTAATCATGAAGGTTGTCAGATCTAGATAAGGGGAGGTCATTGTGGCTCTGCAGTCATCCTTCATCAGCGGTACAATTGACTACAATAGCCCCTGTGGGATGTACCTCAGCAGACACCTCCATCAACCGTAAAGTCCCCAACAGTACCTCACCAGGAGTATCAAAGAGCTTGCACAGATGCCATGTGTTGCCTGTGTTGCTGGTATCAATAAACATGCTGCACCTTGTACAATCTGAATGGCAGTGAGCTATGCACATGAGAGACCTGAACCCCAGCACTGACTTACATAGGACAAGCTGTACTGCATGATCCATAACACAGAAGCCACCCCCACCCATGAGTGAACTCCCAGTACAGGCTACCCATAGAGTCGACAAAACACAGCAACAGAAAAAGCAATAGGCAACAACACACCAAACAGCCGATACTTCTCTTCTCCTTTATTGTAAAAAATCAGATCTGGTACCTCGGCAGTTCGCCTTTTTTTTACAATAAAGGAGAAGAGAAGTATCGGCTGTTTGGTGTGTTGTTACCCATAGAGTCACTTAATCTTCCTCAATAGGAATCTTGATGAGTGGATGGGAGATGGTAGCTTCATCCTGGGTATCACTGTCATGTCACAGGTAGACAGAGGCACAGTATACTAACCATGACATATGTCATGGCAAACTCCACTTACAATGTGTGTTGAAGGACAAACACACTCTCCAACTAGCATTAGACATGGACTAGGGCACATCGCTAGTGTTTGCAAATGTATACCTATGTTGTGGAATACACTACCAATGTTGGACAAGCCTGGTTTAAGTAGTTCATATCTGAACAGAATGCAACATGGTCAGATGTACACAACTGGCCCCTAACCAGGCTGTTGTGCTCACTATTGAAATGTAAAGCAGTGATAGCACTAAAGCCCAGGATACTGTCCACCACAGTCAAAGTACTACCAGTACACTATACAGTACTACAGTGTTAGGTCAGTGTGAAAGGATGTTGACAACTGTATGCAAAGTATCCCATGCAAACAATGCAGGCACAGTATAATCCTGTTGTGTTCACACACAAAGCAGTTGTACAGTAACTACACAACATGACACACAACACACAACCATAAACGGGTGATATTTGTTGAAGTTCACACTCATCCACAAATGTGGTGGGCTGCAGAGTCCAACATATGGAATGCTCACACTGGGCATGCTCACACACTTTGATAAATGAGACATATGTCGGACAACATGCCATGGGAAGGCTGAACTGGGCATGCTCACACACTTAGGCCAAATGTCAGTGTAGCAGTTGGACACACATATCTGGTATTTTTACGTGTTATTCCAGGAACCAACCACATTACAGCAGTCTGCCCAGTGCACACAGTTAAATGACTACAGAGACATACGTGATATAGTGGATCCCTCCCATATGCAAACATCTTCCACAGATGCACAAGTTGTTCATACAAACAGGGAATGCTATGGCAATAAAGATGTGCAAACAGTCTATCAGCAACAAATAATGTGCATTTGACAATTAAACATATGGGTGTAGAGGTCAACACTAGGCTGTTTGCCCTAGGGAATGACAGCTTAGCCAGAGTGTGCTTGGCGTCTGCCTCCCCACAGGATGCACATTCCCCTTTCTAAACACCGATGATGTCAGCACCCTATAAGTACAGCAGGAGAAAAGAAACCTCCCAGTAATGCGAATAGCGCACTCTGCTAATGCGTCCGTCACAAGTGTCATAACATAGTTAGGTTGGGGTTTGAATCATGCAAATGCTCAGTGTGTGTGTGTGTGTGTGTGTGTGTGTGTGTGTGTGTGAGTGGGGTTGTTGTGTATGTAAGTCTGTGGGAGAGAAATGTCCCTTTTGGCAACTGGGAAAACACACTACAGGATGCACATTCCCCTTTCTAAACACCGATGATGTCAGCACTCTATAAGTACAGCAGGAGAAGAGAAACCTCCCAGTAACGTGAATAGCGCGCTCTGCTAATGCGTCCATCTCAAGTGTCATAACATAGTTAGGTAGGGATTTGAATCCTGCAAATAGCAAGTGTGTGTGTTTGTCTGAGGGGGGTTAGTGTGTGTGCAATTGTGTGTGAGGGAAATGTCCCTTTTGGCAACTAATTGAACAGACTACAGGATGCACATTTCCCTTTCTAAACACTGATGATGTCAATACCCTATAAGTACAGCAAGAGAAGGGAAACCTCCCAGTAATGCGAATAGCGCGTTCTGCTAATGCATCCATCTCAAGTGTCATAATATAGTTAGGTAGGGGTTTGAATCCTGCAAGTGTGTGTGTTTGGCTGAGGGGGGTTAGTGTGTGTATAATTGTGTGTGAGGGAAATGTCCCTTTTGGCAACTAGGAGAACAGACTACAGGATGCACATTTCCCTTTCTAAACGCTGATGATGTCAGCACCCTATAAGTACAGCAAGAGAAGGGAAACCTCCCAGTAATGCGAATAGCACACTCTGCTAATGTGTCCGTCTCGAGTGTCATAACATAGTCAGATAGGAGTTTGAATCCTGCAAATGGCAAATGTGTGTTTTTTGGCTGAGGGGGGTTAGTGTGTGTGAGGACAATGTCCCTTTTGGCAACTAGGTGAACAGACTACAGGATGCACATTTCCCTTTCTAAACACTGGTGATGTCAGCACCCTATAAGTACAGCAAAAGAAGGGAAACCTCCCAGTAATGTGAATAGCGCACTCTGCTAATGTGTCTGTCTCAAGTGTCATAATATAGTTAGATAGGGGTTTGAATCCTGCAAATGGCGAGTGTATGTGTTTGGCTGAGGGGGGTAGTGTGTGTGCAATTGTGTGTGAAGGAAATGTCCCTTTTGGCAACTAGGAGAACAGACTACATGATGCACATTCCCTTTCTAAACACTGATGATGTCAGCACCCTATAAGTACAGCAAGAGAAGGGAAACCTCCCATTAATGCGAATAGCACACTCTGCTAATGTGTCCGCCTTGAGTGTCATAACATAGTCAGATAGGAGTTTGAATCCTGCAATTGGCAAGTATGTGTTTTTGGCTGAGGGGGGTTAGTGTGTGTGAGGAAAATGTCCCTTTTGGCAACTAGGTGAACAGACTACAGGATGCACATTTCCCTTTCTAAACACTGTTCAGCTGAAGGCCATGGCTCTGGCACAAGTTGTCTGTTTCTATGATGCCCCTTTGGAAGATGCTTGTGTCGGCTGGAGAGTCGACTATGGTGGCCAGTTCGCAGTCATCTGCATATTTGGTCAGCCACAGTCCGTCCGTGTTGGCCTGTACCTCCAATAAATATATACCAAACAAGAGAGGTCCCAGGACTGAGCCTTGTGGGACACAACTCGTAACTGGTTTGGAGTCTGGCATGGCTCCAGCAATTCTAACCATGTGGGTTCTGTCCTTGAGCCACTGTGCAATCCATCTAGTGACATAGGGGCTTATATTTAAGCTGGTGAGCTTCTCTAGAATGCCCAAGTGGGGTATTGTTGTGAAGGCTTTTGCGAGGTCCAGGTAGGCTGTGTGAACCACCTTCCCCTCGTCAATGGCCTTGGTGACTGTTTCAAAGAAATCAACCAGGTTAAACCTGGTAGTGCTGGTGTGCTCTCAGTAGCCCTGAACCAGGAATCTGTTACTGCACAGATATCGATGTTCTCCATGCCAAGGAGAGTTTCCCGTGCATGCATCTGGAGGTTTAGACTTCTGGCGTTGGGTAGCATTACTCTTAGTTTCTTATCCCTTGTGATACCTATGAAGGTGGGTTTGTCATTTGAGCCTTGCCTAACATAGGCACTATGGGGGTAGCAAGAGCCTTTGCCAATATCTGAAAGCCCAGGGGTGACAGGTGCAGGCCGTCCCTAGCGAAGCAGGTAGTTCAACAGAAGATGAATATGTGAAGGTGTAGTGCCTGTGATTAGTTAGCAGTAGCATATATGACTGCTCACGTGGACACATGCCAGGTAAGTCATATGCCCTGTGTCACAGGCAATGTACATGTGAACAGGACAAACACTGACATCCTGTCAAGTGGGACATGGACATACATATAGTAAGCTATGCAGATGGCACTAGGAGTCCACAGAAGCTCTATAACTATGCATTGCAGGTGTGATCAGTATTCCAGGGTAATTGCAAGCAAACATGCATGCAAACAAAGCTACAGTAAACAGGGCTGCATGTAGTCCATTGTACAACAAACAAGCTGTACCAGTTCCAGTAGGTAACACTGCAAATATGCAGGCACTATGCACATGTACATGGAAATACACGGGTCAGATGGCTAGGGTCCAGTCTCACTGCACACAAGTGTACAGACCATGTACTGTCAGGATGTACAATAACTGGATGGAAACCCATGTGCTCATACCTGCAGTAATACACATGTCAAATAACAGACACTGAGCCTTCACTCAGTGGTTCCATACTTAGTAGGATGTATGCTACCTGGCCTGCCACCACAGTATCCCTGACATATATGGGGACTCTCCCTCCTGTGACAGTTAGTTGTGTGTGTTGGGGCTGTCTAGCATGGTATGAGATGTGAGCATGCAGTGCTAGGGTGCTCCTATGTGTCCTGTACCAGTCGTGTAGTACTGCACACATATCAACATCCTCAAACATCTGCATTGCAGAGTCCAGTGTGGGCAACATGCCACTTGCAATTTACATGTCCATCATTGCGTATTACTACATTCATTACCTTATCCCCTGTGCTACCTATGTATGTATCCTTCTGTTGACATCATTACCACCAGTATGCCAACATGTGCAGATGATACACTATAGTACTTACCATGGGTGTAGACAACAGGACATGACAATCACACACTTACTGCATCAGGCATACTGTGATATACCCACAATTAATTCAGCACACAGTACTGTTAACAACATGATACTATTACTACACATCTATGTGGTCACCCTGTGTATCAGCAACATGTTAACCTGTACCTGCACAGTTGTTACAGATTGCAGGAGGTGGCACAGTTTCATCATATGCACAGGGTGTGAACTTGGTATGCCTGAGTCAGCCACCGATACCACCAATTGACATGTATGTGTATGTGTGTTGGTGAGGGACAGCAGTAGAAGGTGGGGCAATGTTGATGCAGTGTGTGCGTATGCGGTAGCCCTAGGTGTTGTCAATTCGCATGTGTGTATGGATGCACACAGTTCCACCTCATGGCTGCCATATACTGGTGTTTGTGGACAGCCACAGACTGTACCTGCCAGGTCATACAGATCAGTGTCTCTGGCCACGGACACGGTACCTGTGCCTTGCAGGGGTGCTACGGACCGTATCCGGTACCAACCCAGACTGGGTACTGTCATCAGAAGCAGGTGTTCGTTGACTGGACACAGATCACTGTCGGGCCTGGCCAGAGCCATGTGCACGTGGTCTCCTGGGGCGGTCTGATGACAGCACAGACCCAGCATTGCTGGGGCTGCTGCTGGCACTACGGGGCGGCCCTGTTGTCGTCCGCGACGACTGCCAGCTGCTGCTGTTGCTGGCATACGGCCACGTCGACGCCTCAACCGCCCACCATCGCCCTGGCTCATGGACATGTAGTTGTGGAACCGGTCTAATATGTCCCCACAACGTCTGTCTATGACATCAGTGAAATCACGGATGGCAGCCGCAATGTCACGCATACTGTCAGTCATGGCTGTGCGACATGCTGTCAGCTCCCTCAGACCCTATCTGGTGTACCGTTCCATAAGTGGCTGTGCCTGCATGACAGCCCAAAACATAGCTGAGGTTGTAAGACCTCTATGGGCACGTCTGACAGGGGCATTACGCCCACGGATGCTCCCACGAGAACCCCTGGACATCTGTCTGTGTGGTACCATCTCTGGGCCATGCCCATGGCTGCTGTGTGGGGAGGCATGTGCCACAGATACCACATTACCCTGGTCAATGCCCACTGTATGCTGTCCATCACCTAGGGACATTGGTGACAAAGGGTGTATTGGCAGGATAACTGTGCGCATTGATAGGGTCGACAGCTGTGTACTGTCAATCAGCTGACCAATGGCGGACCCTGGCATACCTTCCTGTGCCATTACACTGATGCCATCATTATCAGTACCCACGGCACCTGATTCAGGTTCCCTGCTACATGACACCAGAGCAGCACCAGAACCTGTGGGAGGGAAACAGGAAACACAGTTTACAATGTCTACACATTACGAGTGATGCACACATGCACAGGTGCACACATGCACAGGTGCACACATGCACACATGCACAGGTGCACACATGCACAGGTGCACACATGTACACATGCACACATGCACAGGTGCACACATGTACACATGCACACATGCGCAGTTGCACACATGCACAGGTGCACACATGTACACATGCACACATGCACAGGTGCACACATGTAAACATGCACACGTGCACACATGCACACCTGCACAGGTGTACAGGTGCACACATGCACACGTGCACATGTGCACACATGCACACATGCTCAGTTTCACACAATTGTACAGTACTCAGTATGGGTGATATTAACACACAGACACAGACACACCTACATGCATACAAAGAGCACTACTAAGTGAGCCAAATAGTACTATTACTATCAAGACTATTACAGGAATTGTTAATACACACTCACCAGCATGGATAGGCTGCATTGCTGTTATACCAGAGGGACCTGCAGACGTGAAGAAACTAATGTCAGTGGGCACAACTGTGCCATTGTTACTGAGTATGATACAGGTCAGTAGTACAACAGTCGCCTTTCACAGGTCAGCTGCTAATATTGAGGATATCACACTTGCACATTAAATACTATGGTGACAGCTACAAACCAAGGACACACCTCACACATGCATTAACTACCAGTGTACACAACAGTCAACTATACATATGGCATATTACCTGCACGTTCACTGTCTTTCTGCTGCGTGGCTCCAGCCTCCATCATAATGCATGTCTGGTGCTGTTGTTGTTGCTGGCGGACTGGAGCCACTACACTCATGAGTAGTCCCTCCAGTCTGGTGAGTGGGGGATGTGTAGCCACCCCACCACCTGTGGCGACCTGTTGCCTGTGGATATCCGACGCACGCTGACGGACATGTCTGATTAAATCACTGCAGTGATGTCGTACCTGCTCATATGTCCTATTATGCGTGCCTATGTCATTTACCCGACGGACAAGGTCTTGCCACAGAGCAGCCCTCTCCTGCTGATTCTGGCTGGTGCGGGAAAAGAGTATTGCATAATCCCGCACCAGGCTCTGGTGTATCTCCTCATCCTCAGCTGTGGAGTAAGTGGGATTCCGCGGGTGGGCCATGTACCTGAGAAAGAAAATAACCTGATATCAGCAATATATGTCAGCAGAATTTGGCACACATACTACACATGCTACTCGGCTGTTATGATACAACATATCTCACATATGTAGCATCTGTCTGTCTTTTGGTGGATACACATGTAAATGGCCAGGTATCAGTGCTCAGCCAGCAACTGTGCAACAGTACCTGGCACACTCCATATGACATATCAAACCCCAGCAGTCAGAACACTGATTCAGGTCAAGAGCACCTCCTCACTCTGGGGGTTTGTATCTAGGTACTGTATGGCCTACATCATCAACTACTGTGAGCTTACCACACACTGATTGCCCTGGATATACATATCCCACCTCCACCACCAGCACAAACGACTATAGTGAATAACATTACAGATGCAAACTTTACACTTTGTAATTTTGACATGGTATCCTTTCAGCCCACTGGGCCAGTGGCAGATACAACCCACAATGCTGACCCCTACACAATTGCTTTCTACAGACATCTCCGAGAATGCATGGATCATGCAATCCCATATATGACCAAGACACTCTCCACAAAGGGACAGCATCCTGTCTGGTGGACCCCAGCCATAGACAGATTGTATTACAGAAGATGGAAGCTACTGCAAGACAGAGCATAATTCCATAAAGGGAGGGCATGTCTGAGCAGCACTAGTAAGGATCTATTTTCCATCATACAAACATCCATGGGCAACTTTGAGAGGGAAATCAAGAGGGACACTACAGATAACCAGAAGGCCTTCTTCAGTTATGTTAGCAACCTGGTCAGGATCATCCTCTATGCCCATAGTTAGTACACAACAACACATATTTCACTGACACCACAGATATTGACAACATTGTGGCAGACAGGTTCAGTGCAGGTGTCACCCCGCCCTCTCCCACAAAATAAGACATAGTTATCCCAGCTGACTGTAACCTCCCTGTCATCACAGATGTCCAGGTTAGAGCCACCCTCAGGACAGCAGAATACACAACATGAATGGGACCTGATGGTATCCCCAGTTGCATGCTACATAAACTCTGACAGGAGCTAAACACACATATAAAAGTGCTATGTAACACTAGCCTGACTACAGGATATGTACCTGTACACTGGCGCACAGCAGCAGTGGTTCCACTCCACGAAGGAGGCACCTCAACATACCAATACAATACAACACAATACATTACATTACAATACAATACTATACAATATGCTATTGCCCCTGGGACTACAGCAGCGTACTGTTCTGCTACCCTGACCATTGTGACACACGTGGTGTGATGGTACCTGCTGCTGTCACACAGTTACACAGGATGACTCATATGGCATATTACCTATCTAACTAACATTCAACAGGGGTATGTGTGACATGTACTTATGGGGAGTCTTGCTTCTTAATACTGTGTGTTTATTGCAGGGTATATATATTGATGTACATATATTGCTATAGATGTGGAGAGGGGGGGGGACACAGAGTGGGTGAGAGTGACAGAGGGGGTAGGACAGGCTGTGTTGAAGGTCGTCAAACACAGTCATACCTGTAGATAGTCAGATCAGTCTGTCTATGTATATGTATCTACATATATCTATATCTGTATGTGTGCATTACATATATATGTTTGTACACTATTCTATCTACATCTGTCTATGTATTCCTACATCTCTCTCTCTATGTATGTATACATATATGCATATCATATATATATATATATATATATATATATATATATATATATATATATATATATATATACACATACATATGTTGACATACATACGTATCCATATGATAGACAGGTATATCAGCATGTTTGTCTACCATACTGTATACACACACTAACATACTGCTAAACATACATAACTGTGAAACCTACTTTGTACATGGCACTACAACCTGCAATCAACCAACATTGATATGTGCACATAGATGCTCTCACATACAAATGTATGTACAGCCTTCACTGATAGTTGCTGTATGTCCCCTGCCCTTTACACATCTTCATATACATATGGATACAGACCAATGACACATATGGAGGGTTCACAGTATGTAGACCTTTATAGTATTACTTTACATTACCTGTGTTTGTCACAGCTGCTTGTTTTGCCGTCTGGTTCTCTGTCCTGCTGCTCCACTTCCCAGTTGTCAGCTTTCAGGTGGCTGTTGCTGAACAATTTGTTTGTGTCTGCTTAATTGCAATTTTCTCTGTCTCTGTCTCTCTCTCTCTCTGTCTGTCTGTCTCTCACGTCCTTCTCAGGGTGCAATGAAAGTATTGCATGTGTGGACTGGGAGTACAGCATACTTTTGTAGGTATCTGCATATGCCCATGTGATGGCCTCTGCACCAATTGTTAGCCAGCATTTGCTAATTGCATGCAGCCAGTTGTGTACTGATTGCAGTTCTCACTGTGATTTCAGAACAGTGCTATAAAAAGGTATGTGAGATAGGCGTAGCCCTTTCAGATTTTAAGGGCAGGGACCATGCTGTTATGCTGTGGACAATGTTCTGGAGTGTAAAGGTTGGTATCTCTCTCATATTTCCAGGTGTGTTGTAGATTAACATTCCTGCATTCATTTCTCCAGTTTCCTGTACTAACTGTGTATGTACACTGACACCTACAACTACTACTACTGTTAATGTGTGTGTGTGTGCTTTCCTTTCACTTTTTCTTGCACTTTGTTGCTAAGGCTTCAATAGTTGCCCTTTACAGTCACTACTTGTATGCCTGCTGGGTGTCCTGACTGTAGTGTGCTGCTGTAGCTTTCCTATTTTCCATGTACATTCACACCTTGGAATGCTTGCTATATCTGCTAGGGTGTTACAGCATGCAGTGTGGTCTGGCCATGGTGTGGGCCTTGACATCTATTAGGGTATTTGAGTATGCTGCTGAGCAGGCCCCAGAGACTTTCAGGCTCATCTGTTATGTGCCTCATGGAATGGTACATATCAGTGGGGTACACCCATTAAAATGTCTGGTATGCTGCAGTTGTGACTGTGGGTTAGCATGAGCATATGTATTACTACACTTTTTCTGCCATGCAAGTGGTGAATACTTTCAGGACTCCATAGTTACCATTGCATGTGTTACACCTTTCTGCCTACTTTTTGTACATTTCACATGGAGTCTGTGGGGCATCCCTGTAAGTCATTCACTGTTGCTATGTCTAGGCTCTTAACTATTCAAATATGGTGGTGTCAGACCCATCATGTGTACAGATATTTGCAGGTTGTCCACATTTCTGCCTCATATTTTGGTCAATATCTCATGCACACCTTTTTCTGGCAAATCACTCTGGGCTCAAGTCAGAATATGGTGACAAACATTCAAGTTTCAGACTTCATACCCTTCCAAACATCCCACAAAGTGCAGACCCTGTTACTCTCTGAACTGTCTGCGTTTGTTGTAACATTATTTGTAATGTGTCCCTGGTTTTGGGCCTTTGCTCCACATGTTTTATTACTTTGTCCAGATGTGTTCCTGTAAGAGGTTGTGGGGTATGGGCAGTGATTATCCTGCTGTGAGTATGTGTGTGGCTTGCAAGGTGCTATAGTGACATTATTACCTACTAGCTTCCAACTAGCATGGCTGTTTCTGTTCACACACTACTATTGTGGAAATCCACTAGTTTTTATAGTAATTCTAAATGGCATGCTTTGTGTACTACACATCTATATTTCCTTTACATTCATTCCTACTATTACATGATATATTTATTTTAGCGCAATGTTCTTGTATAAGAGTCATGGCTTAGTGGTAAGTCATGCAGACTACTGTTTCCAAGGTCCTGGGTTCGGGACTGCCAGTGGGATTTTATTTTGCTTCTGAACTGACTACAAGACCTGTCAATCAAAGTGACTAAGGCACTTTTAAGCAGTTGTAACCGGGTTAGCGCTGGTTTGCGTGGAGCTCACGCATGCGCACTGGCGTTTAGCTCCGCGCACACAAGTGCACACCCGCTTAAAACTGCTTAAATGTGCTTACTCTTGCACACACCCGCGGTATTTTCTTTGAAAGAAAAGAAAATGGGGAGACAGGAAAGTGGTGAAAAAGGGGTCACAAAGAGGGTAAGACAGTAGGGAAACAAGCTTAGGGATGTGCTGGAGGGATGTAGGTAAGGCCCATAGCTGCCCATTTCTTCATCAGCAACAGCTGTGCATATGTATGTAATTTGGTGTGACATTTGAAACCTTCCACCCCTGAGAGAGGTGTCAGGACAACAATAATACTTGTTGTACAGCCAATTGTAATTGATAGGTTCCATGTCCAGCAGACGTGTGCGGAATGGGCAGCTATGTATGGGGCGTAATTTTTTTGTGGGTACAGAGTGCCCTTTTTTTTTTTTCAGGTGAGAGTGGTATGTCAGGTGAAGGAAGTCAGTACAGCTGGGGAGGTAGGTTGGGTAGGTAAACAGACAAGACAAACAAGACGTATACAGGGGCGGTGTATGACATGTGTGGGGGTGTTACGCAATTGACGGGGACGGAGGTTTGGATATCCAGAGCCCATGAGCCCACAGATGGCAACAGTGGAACTGATATCCCCACCCATAGGCAGTTGCCACTGTTCCTTCACTGCCCAGGGCGGGGCTGTGCTGGGGGCTGTGTAGGCGGGGCAACAGGCATGCCCGTTAGTTGCGCCACCCGTGCCTCGAGCTGGCGTAGGGGCTCGAGAACAGAGTCCCGAATCTCCCTACGCACCACAGTCCGGACGCTATGGAGGGTGAGTGGTGGTTCTCCTCTGGCCACACTTGCAGAGGGGGGTTGAGCCCCATCCCCTGCAGCGCTTCCACCCGCAGTGTTTTGCATTATGTCATGACAGTTTGGGTTAGTGACATATAATACCATTCACAATTAGTTGTAACAGCATGCATTAATATTCCCATTAACCAAACACCCAGATATTCACACCATTGAACAGCGTGCATAACACATGCATAATTTGAACAGAAATACACAGTCCAACAACATGCAGGGTTAATTGATGGCAACAGGCCATCAGGTGTGGATGTATGAACAGGGCAGATGCATCAACGGACATGCAAATATATATGACCCAACAGGACAAACGTCCAGGGGTGTTAATTGTGATTGCACATACCATTTTCACGTGGAATGGGTTATATGTGGTTATAGGGTGGGGTGAAGAAAGTAATATTAACACCTTCGAATAACAATACATATGCTGTACATTTCTCATAGCTACAGTTATATACACACTACTGTTCTAACTACAGTTTCCTATATGATAACTATTTCAACTTGGTGATAGGACTGTTACTGCAACATCAATATACATTTTATGGTTCTTCATACACATTCATATCTAGCTTTGTTCTGCTACATCATCCTGCTACATTTGCTTTATATAGCTGTAGACAAGTGTGGATGTTTGGTATATCAGACAATCATCCTATGTGCATATTGCAGACTGAGAGCAACATATCCAGATTTTGGGATACACATTCCAGATGCAGCAACACTTTGAACAGATTTTGCTGTTTGGTTTTGAATCTCACATGCATTTCATTCTGTCTTGACTGCAGTACACTTTATTCAGGGGTTATTACTACTGTATTGCTGGATTCATGACACTTTCTCACAATCTCTCACTTGCTTTCATTTTACTATTCAGGATGGTACTTCTAGGCTTTATTGACATGTTTTACCAGTAGTTATTACAATCCTTTCCAGCAGTCTCACTTCTGTCATGTTTCAGTATTTCCACAGGGATATATT
>NC_056732.1:1683598065-1683638065 GCF_019279795.1 Protopterus annectens | reverse complement strand
TTCTGATTTTAGCCTCCCTCCGCAAGCGGTTTCGTACTCAATTGCTCCATTTGAGCGCACATCTCAAGTTAACATTCTCGTTGAGTCCTGGTTCAGTCTCAGCATTAATCAAAATCTGCCACCTCAGTTCCTTAAGTTCAAGCAAGGTCTCGCAATCACCGAAGAACTGGTCTGTTTGCTCAAGGACAAAGAAACAGAATTTGTCGAAGTTAGGGCAAGTTTGACTGTGTCGTCCCAGCGCGTTACTGCTGTCTTTATTTCTAATGGCAGCAAGGTGTTCCTTTGCCTGTCAGATAATCTCCTGATTGTTTTTCCTACATAGAAGCTGCCGCAGGCGATACAGACCGCTGAGTAAACCACAAAGTCAACGTGGCAGTCAAAATGCTTTTTGTGGGATACTTGGATCCTATTATGAGGGAAGCGGTAGTTGGCTCCGGTCAGAATGTGTGGACAAACCACACATCGCCCACAAGAAAACATGCTGATCTGAGGTGTCTCACCGCTGGGTGGAGGGTTATAGTCATTCCTTTCAAATATACTCCTCAGAGTTCTTGTCCTCTTGCAGGAGAAAGTGGAGATATCGCCTAGTGTTTTGCTGAGGCCTCCGTCCACTCTGATGAGATTCCAGTTGGCCATAAGAATGCCTTTAATTGCATTCATGTCCCTGCTGATGGGGACTGGGTAGCTACTGAGCCTGTCTATGCTACTTTCTGCTGCTCCAGATCTTTGTTTGGGAGTAAATCCATACTTAAGAATGGGTCTGAACCTGGTCGTTCTGAGGATTGCGATCTCATTTTTGATTTTGGTGACCAGGTTTTTGGGGTAACTTCTGTTAACAAAAAGCTCCGATAGGAACTGGCATTCTTTGTGAAACATAGCCTCAATGGATACCAGCCTAGATAGTCGAATGAATTGTCCTCTCACGATGTTTTTCTTCATGAAAAACGGGTGCTGGCTGCTAAACTCCAGGAAGTTATTCCTGTAGGTATCTTTTCTGTTCGCCGTGGATTCAAGTTCACCGGTGGTGGCGTTGATGGTGATCCGTGTGTCCAAGAAGTTGACATGATGTCTGCATCCTGACATCTCGAACTGTAGGTAGGGAATGCTGTCACAGATATCTGCAATGAAGGACTGGACCCCAGTGACTGTTCCCTTCCAAATAAATACTATATCGTCAATAAATCTCCGATATAGTAGGACATGTTTGTACCCTTCTAGTTTGACTAGCGTTTCCATTTCCCACTTGCACAGTACCAGATTTGCAAATGCCGGGGCCATCTTTGAGCCCATGGCGACTCCCTTAATTTGCTGGAAAGTGTTTTCCTGAAACTTGAAAAAGTTGTTTTTGAGCACCGGTGTCGTCAGACACATTAAAGTTTCCGTTCTTGTGGTACTGCACTTAGAATACTTGAGCAAAAAGAGCTCCACAGCCTTGATTCCGAGGTGAGGGATATTTGAGTACAGCGAGACTATGTCTAGAGGCACCAGGGTACAGCCTGTGAAGTTCCCCTTGTTGCTGTACAGATCATTGAGATAGTCCCAAGAATCCTGTGCGTAGAACAGGGAGTCTTGTACCAAAGGGTTGAAGACTCTATCAAAGTATTCTGAAATATAGTCCGTTTTAGTCTTTTTGCCGGAGATGATGAGCCTGAATGGCGGGTCTGTCACGTTTTTGTGTATTTTGGGAATGCCGAATGCTCTGCCCAAGTTGGGGCAGCGTACCTGCATAAACATGAGTTCTTCAAGGGAGATCAGATTGTTGGATTCCAGTGTAGACAGCAGCGTGTCAATGGACCTCAGGTCCTCATTCACCTCATTGATTGTTACTGGCCTGTAAAACTCATGGTCCTGGAGTATCCGGTAAATCTTTCCCGTATAGGCAGTTTGATTCATAAGCACTAATCCTGTGCCTTTATCTGCCGTCATGACCCTTAAGTTTAGGTCATTACTCAATTCATGCAAAGCTTGTTTCTCCGTGCTGGACAAGTTAAACCATTTGTCTTAGCTCGGGTGATTGAGCAATCTCCTTATCTCAAATTCACATACTTTTTGAAAGGTTTGCAGGCCACTGCAGAGTGCTGGGGGTGTATAGGCTTTTCTTCCTCAGGACTTTCGGTTGATCCGCACTATTCAGTTGGATAGTTTGGCTGCTCAAAGTGTCCGCAACATCAGAGTACAAGAATTTCAGATTTAGTTTCCTCGTATAGAGCCGAAGGTCTAGAATCACATTGGTGATCGTGGCTCTTTGGGAAAGGATGAACGTAAAACCTTTTGCCAGGAGATGCAGCTGGTACCTGGGCATCAGTTGTGTTCGGTGGGGCCATTAATACGGCCTTGTGGTCATGCTCCTGGTGGTCATGCGGCCTCCTGTCCAGTATTGTCTGTTGTTGCCCCTGCCCCTCGTGCGCCCCCTCCCTCCTCTCTTGGCTCCTGCCCCGTTGCCATACCATAAAAAAGGTTTTTCACCTTCACTCTGCATTACATCAGGGTAGGGCTGTATATGTGGTGCTGGCGGGTTGGAAGAGGCTACCGGTGCCATTGGAGCGAAACCCAATGGTGGTGCGTTAGCCCTAGGAGGGGCTTGTGGAGGGGGTGGTGGAGGTGGGCATTGTTCCGTTGATGCGGTATATGACCCTTGTCCTGATCCCTGAGGTGTTTTATTTATTTATTTATATATATATATATATATATATATATATATATATATATATATATATATATATATATATATATATATATATATATATATGTATGTATACACACACACACATATATATATATATATATATATATATATATATATATATATATATATATATATATATATATATATATATATATAGATATGTATGTATGTCTCTATAGATATAGATATATATATATATATATATATATATATATATATGTGTGTGTGTGTGTGTGTATACTAATGTGCACGGATTCCCCAGTAAGTGCTCGCTCACCTTAAAACAGCAGATGGAAGAACACGCTTTTCTCCTTGGTTAAAATACAGCCGTTTATTGCCCAAAACAGAAATAACAATGTTAATACATCCAATAAGGTCCAAAAAATGGAAAACTATAGTTCCAATAAGATCCAAAAAATGGAAAACAGTGGTTGAGCACTTTCACCCGTATATCGGGCTTCTTCAGAACACAGTGTAACAATTTAAGATGCCTTAAATAGATAGATAATATCTCATGAGAACATATCTGTCCACCTTTTAATAGAATATATTAAAAGACCAAAAACATTTCTAAAAAAATATATATAGATATATTTTTATAAAAATCCTGTAAAACATATATATATATATAAATATATATATATATATATATATATATATATATATATATATATTTTTTTTTTCCATAAAGTGTAGGCATTGGTTAAACTCTCTGGACCAATGAAAAAGCTTAATAATGATTTTTAACCAGTAATGTTTCATGGGATATATATGCCTATACTTTATGAAAATTCTATTAAGAATATTAGTGGTATGCATTGTCATGTCCATCAAAATTAGTAATTTGGGTTTCCCTATATTTATGCATTTTCCTTTGGGCTACTGTTTCCTATTAGATATTAACTACGTAATCTCAATATACATTGGACATTGATGTTTCTAAGACATGTTTATGCATTTCATGATGAAAGTTGTTTTGTTTCTAATGATTACAAAGTATTCATTGGCCCATTGTTTCCACACAGAAAATTAATTGAAAAGTATATGGACGTCCCAGTTTTATTTAAATCTCAAACCTAATCCCCATGTATATATAAATGAGAAAAATATCTGTAATCTTTTAATTCTGAAGAAGTTCTTGGATTTTAAAGAATGAAAGCGCTAAATTAAACTCATCAGTTCCAGCATGTTTTTTCCTTATGAAGTAGATGCCTCTGAAGTTTTTAAGTTTGAATTTATGGTGTTCTTCAGTTCATGCAAACGTTTTTTAAAGTAATGTATGTCTATATATATATATATATATATATATATATATATATATATATATATATATATATATATACATACATACATGTATATATTTTGACACTGTAAGAAATTATCTCCAGGAAGTGAAGATTCAAAAACTAAAGCAAGTGTTCCTGGTTGATCTGAATGAAAAAAACGAGACCGGAGCCAGTTTAAAGATTTGTGCGTTTCCGTTCATTTTATTTTCATATACTCGAACTTCTTCAGAAATCTTACAGAGGAACAGTAGTGCATGCTATGAGTACTTGTTTAACAATTGAAATATGAGACAGAGGTGACGTACTCTTGTTATTAGGTCACCTGTTCCATTTGAGAAGGCATTTAATGTTAATGGCACCGTTGAGCTCTGGGGGCGTGTCAGCTGCAAGTTTTACTTGCCATTTCAGTTCTTTCACTTCAAGAGGGGTGCTGGATTCATTGCTAAAGTTGTGGGCAAAGTCTAGTACTAGAAATAGCTTGTATTTGGACAATCTTTAGTGTGTCTCGCAAGCGCATTTGTTTGGTCTTTTCTGCGTATGGCTTGGTACTGTTTGGTCTTTTCTGCGTATGGCTTGGTACTGTTCACTGATTCTGTCTTTTAATCTGCGTGTAGTCATTCCGATATAGAAGGCTTCACATTTTTGGCGTTTTCTGTAGTACACTATGTTGGTAGTGTTACAGTCGTATATGCCGTTTAGTTTAATAGGGTATTTTTTGTTCACGGGTGTAATGCTGTCACTGGTAAGGATGTACTGGCAGCAATTACATTCAGTGCATGGGTGTGTGCCTTGAGAATTGTTAGGGACGTTTTTGGGTCCTTTTTTGTTTTGCTCAAGGAATGCTTTGAGGGAATAGGTATGTTTGTAAGTGAAGGTGAGTTTATTCCCCACTACTTTGCTTACTTCAGGGTGGGTTTGAAGGATGTCCCATTTACTGCTGATGCTATTTTTTATGTTGATCGCATCGCTGGAGATGGGTGGGGGAACCTGGGGATGTAGATCTCCATGTTTTTATGTGCTTCTTTAAATCCATAGGTTAAAATGGGCTTGTGCCTGCTATGTCTGCATTGGGCCACTTTTTGAATAGTTTGGTCGATGAGAGTGCCCGGGTATTTTTTGTCAATGAATTGCTGTCTGAGCAGGTCGCAATCATTGTCAAATTGCCTGTCATTGCTGACAAGTCTGCTAAGTCGTACTAGTTGCCCTTTAACTACGTTTTTCTTCATGAAGTGGGGGTGAGCACTTCTGAAGTCTAAGAAGTTGTTCCTGTGGGTCTGTTTGTGGTACAGTGTAGACTGAAAGCCTCCACTGTTGGGTTCTAAGGAGAGGGTGACGTCCAAGAAGTTAATCTTTTTGCCTTTCCCTGCTATGGTAAAATCTACGAACTCAATGCTGTTTTTGTTTTTTTCCTAGGAAAATATCCAGTTCTCTATTGGATCCGGTCCATAGAAGGAACATGTCGTCAATATAGCGCATATACGAAGATACACGCTCAAAGCCTTTTAGGTGTTTTAGTATGTCAGCTTCCAACGAGCTAAGTACGAGGTTCGTGTAGGATGGGGCCATTTTCGCCCCCATGGCAACTCCTTTGAGTTGCTGATAAATAGTATTATTGAAGCTGAAGAAATTGATCTGAAGTAGTAAACTTCATTCTTTCTGCACATATGGGTATTCGGATCCGAGCCAGCAAAACTTTTACAAGCATCAGCTCCAAGCTCCTCCCCTACCTATAATACATCACTTCCTCCTTACTAACCCCAGATCTCGTTTGCCGCTCTAAGAGTTAGCACCGTGATCTCTGAGCTCTAAGCGAAGGTGATAAGGTTTCTCTTTTTTTCCTCTTTTCAGTACAGTTGGTGTATGTGTACCTGTTCCCCTTTTCCTTCCCCCTTCACGCGTGGTCGTGTTAACAAAAAAAAAAAAAAGTTTTTTTCCGTGTAGCTTGTTGGTAGTTTTAGTTCCCGCCTAGGCCCCATCACTTGTTGTGTGTGTGTGTGTGTGTGTGTGTGTGTGTGTGTGTGTGTGTGTGTGTGTGTGTGTGTGTGTGTGTGTGTGTGTGTGTGTGTGTGTGTGTGTGTGTGTGTGTGTGTGTGGGCCTTAGGGTTTAGTTACTGTTCTGCCTTTATGGCTGAACAGCCTTAAGTTCTTTTTAAAAAATACACAGAGGGTGGTCACAAGCTTTCACCAGCCGATGGCCACACTCTGTGTGTTCTTTGTTTAGGGGTCTCCCATTTGTCAGCCTCCTGCGACATTTGTGCGGGTTTTAACCCCAGGGCCTTGAAAGACTGTCGGGCTAAGCTCGTGACCAAGGGTCTGCTGCCAGCTTCTGACCTAGAGTCTGCCTCGGTCTCTGCTCCAGCCAATGACTTTTTGCAGGCAGGGACTCAACCACCCACTCATCCTGTGGCCTAAGATTCATCCCAGAAAGTTAGGGACAAGAGAGAGAGGGAGAAGCGCCACAAAGAGAGGGACAGGCCCAGAAAAAGATCCCCCGACAGGGAGTCTTTCTCCAACCCCTCTTCTGAAGTCCCCAGGTCCTGTTCTCCTCAGCTCCACTCTCCCCGTTTCTTGATGGAGCCCTCAGAGCAGAGGCACTCCCCTCAGATCCAGCCAAGACCCGCTTCAGTCGCTTCTTCTTCAAGGTCGACTCGGAGTGTCTCCAACCTTGACATGGACAGGCTGATGAGGGATGTTCATCCAGAATCAGATTCAGATGGGGGTCTTACCAGGTCCCTCTCCCATCAGAGAGGGTCCTTCAACAACTCTATTTCACCCAATCTCTCCTTCCCCGATCCATCCCAACGCTTCTGGGTTCTCTGATCCGAGGCCCTTTGGAGCTGTTGGTTCGGCGCCGACGGTTCTCGTTTCCTCGATGCCAGCTGTCACCTTGAGTTCCTCGGATCCGATTTCAGATCCAGGAGACTCTCGGGCCGTGGTCAGGGAGTCGGACCCGAGGGTCGAGGTCATTCTCTTTCGGATCCCATCCTTGGTGCCCAGACTACCCTGCCTTCGGCTCCGATCCCTGCTTCGGACCTGGGGAGGGCCTCATCCTTACAGGTTACGGAGGTGGGCTCTCCATCGGCATTCGGGGCAGTGGAAAGGGTTTTCTCCTAGGGGTTGAGACCACAGCTCACCTACTCGGATCCTACCCAGACCTCCCTGTTTTCGGATTCTGCTCCCCTCACCCTGTCTCAGGGATAGCCCGTGCCAAAGCAACCCCAAGTTGTTCCCCTCAGGGAACCCCCGGAGGCTTATGAATCCTCTTCAGAAAGTCCCACTGGAGAGGAACCTCATAAACGCAAGTGTAAAAGGAGGCACTTGGACTTCCCTGAGTCCATTACCACAGATTCGGACTTAGATGGAGAGGGTTCCCCCCAGATCACCTCCCAAGGGCGTCTCCTTCGGAGACTTTATGGAGCTCCTCCACCAAAGAGGAGGTTGGTAAGTCCCCAAACCCTCTGTAGATGAGTCCATGTTTCTGGAGGCCTTTGGCGCGGGCACATCTACTTCTTGGGTTTCCCCACTAGCCGACCCTTTGGTGGACCTCATCACCACTAGGCATGGAAGGTTCCTGACACCGTGGAGCTTATACCCAAAAGACCGGACAAAATTCTTTTCCCGCCGTCAGGCAAGCATGGTCCAAAGGAGCCCCTTGGATGCTTTGGTGGTTGCAGCTGCCACAAAGAAGGAACTAGCTCAGGAGAGTTCCTTGGTCCATTCACAAGACAAGGAGTCCAGGTCGATGGATCGTTTCGGGAAGTGTATGTACTTGTCAGCGACTTTTTCTGTCTGTGCGCTGAATTACTTGGCACATGTTACCCGACTGCAGCGTGATCTTATAACGGACCTAACTGAGTCGCCCCCCGGAGTCTCTGTCACAGCAGGACAAGCAGATGTTCTTCGTGTTTCACTGTTGCAGTCATAACTGTAGGGTGCTCCTGCCGGCAGGCAGCCCGAGGTCGGCCAGAATCCCAAAGTCTGGGTCCGGCTGTATAAGCTAGTATCCTGGGTACATAGCCCTCAGCCGACGCCATCTTCTCCAGTCTTTCTTGGGTGGAAAGCAGCTCGCGTAACAGCATTCTTGGTTGTTGTCGGTCCGTTGTTACTTCTCTTCTCAAAGCTAATCTTTTCTTGTTCCTCCGATGTCAGAAAAAGTTAATAATTGTATAACAAATACCTCATAAAGATTTCCACTCTTACTGTCTACCTTGCTTAGGCCCTGATTCCTGTTGTCGGTTCTGTGCCAGGTTCAACTCTCGTACTATCAAGGCTTTAAATTATTTTGGCAGAGTTCAAAAGAAGCGCAAAGATAAAGACAGGCCTCCGAGGTCCAAATAGGACTCGTTGCAGCTGGAGCCAGCGTGACTCCCATGGGGAGCCATCAAGGCCCACTATTTTAACTGCTGCAGGACCTTCTTCAGATGGGTCCGGAACCGCTGTGCAGGTACCGGCTTCTGAGGGGGTTTTCAGGCCTACTCACATTACTATTTCAAAGGCAAAGACAAAGACTCCTTCTAAGTCTAAAGTTTCAGCTCAAGCTGCTTCTGAATCCACTCCCAAGACACAAAAACAATTATTGAGGATGGCTGAAGACTTGCTTACAATGATTAGGGGTTCTCACCCCCCTCCTGAGAAAAGGCCTCGACAGGATGTTACTCTGGTTTCTTCTGACCAGGCCTCTGTCTCTTCTGTTTCTTCCTCTGATCAGGACTATTCCTTCCCCTTATGAGGATTCGGATGCTGAGGAATCTTTGCCCTCGGCCTCTCCGCCTGGGCCTTTTTTCTTTTGGGGAAACCTTGCATGAGATGAGGGAACATTTTCATTGGGAAGCACAGGAAGATTCTGCTTCCAAAAGAGGCTTAGAGAATTTCTTCTTCTTCCTCAGCATAGGCCTTTAGCTATCCCTCCTGTTTTGGACATTGTGGATGATGCTTTTCTGAGGCTAATTTGAATCCTGATTCCATGCCTCCTGCTCCTTCTAAGCCTGATAGATTTTATAGGGTTCCTGACTCTCATTTATTTCTATTTAAAAATCCTTCTGCAGACCCTGAAACTATTTCTCAGGGTTCTAAGGCTGCTAAGGTTGCTACTTCTAAAAATCCTATTCCCTCTGAGAAGGATTCGTGCTTTAGACAGGTGGGGCAAAAGGTATATACTTCTTTCTGTAAGGGCATTAAATTGCCAGTTTCATATGTTTAAATACCAGCAATTTCTTTTGTCTGTTTTAAAGCAAAAGCTTGCTTCCGTACCTGCTTGTGCAGAGGATAAGGAACTTCAGGATGTTTTGCATGCTACTGAACAGGTTAACAAGCATAGCTTACATTGTGGTTTTGATGCCTTGGATGCTTCCTGCAGGGCTGCTGCCTCTGGTACTGTGATTAGGAGACATGCCTGGCGAACAAAGTTTGCCTGAACAGGTTAAGGCTAAGTTATTAGATGCCCCTGTTCAACATGATGTTCTTTTGGTTCTAAGGCTGAGGAAGTTATTAAAAAGATGGAAGAAAAGGCAAAGTCCATGCAGACTGTAAAAGATTTCTTGCAGGTTCAGCCTCCTAGATTTTCCAGGAATTGGCCCACTAAAAATTGGTCCTTTCCCACGTCTGACAGGCCTCAAAGGGGAAGATATAGATGCTCCAGTGGTCGTGGTCAAGGCCAGACCTCGTACAGATCTAGACAATGGACTGCTTCTTCACCTAGAAGGGGAGAAGACAGATCCCAATCTCAAAGAAAACAAACTCAATGACTCTCTCGGTTGGGCTTCAGGACCTCTTTACCTGGACGCCTCCCGGGAGGAAAACTGTCTCTTTTTTACAGGAATTGGACTCATATTACCCAGGACAAATGGGTATTGGATGTGATTTTAAAAGGTTACAAGTTCCACTTTCACACTTTGCCAAGGACTCATTTTGGCCAGATCTGCCAAAACTTCAATGGTCAGAGGCTTTAACTCAAGTGGATGCTCTTCTGGCCATGAGAGCCATAGAGCCTGTTCCACTCTTGGAAATGGGAAAATAATTTTATTCAAGGCTATTTCTGGTTCCCAGAAAACAAAACTCTTGGAGACCTATTCTGGACCTTTCTGTGTTAAACACCTTTTTGGAAATTCCAAAGTTCAAGATGCTCACTCTGCAACAGTTACTTCCAATGCTCTCTCAGGATGCCTGGATGGTGACATTGGACTTAAAGGAAGCCTATTTGCATATCCCTATCAGACAAGAACGCAGGAAATTCCTCAGGTTCAAGGCAGGTTCGAGGCACTTTCAATTCTCTGTTCTGCCCTTTGGTTTATCTACTGCGCCCAGAGTCTTCACCAAGTGCCTGGCACCAGTAGTGGCTTACTGCAGACTTCAGGGGATTCAGATTTACCCCTATTTGGACGACTGCCTTATTCAGGCAGACAGCAAAGATCTTCTGCTTCAACACCTAGACTTCGTTCAACGTCTTCTCCTCTTACTGGGATTCTCAGTGAACATAAAAAAGTCACATTTGATCCCTTCTCAACAAATGGTATTCTTGGGAGCCCTCTTAAACACAACCTTACACAGGGCCTACCTCACTCCAGAAAAACAAACTCTGCTGGCTTCTACTTTCAACACCTTGGCAACTCTATCTCAGCTCACTGCAAGGAAATTCCTGCAGGCTCTGGGCTACATGGCTTCCTGCATTCTGTTGATTCCAAAGCTTCAAATGAGAAAGCTTCAATGGTATCTGAAAAGTGTATGGTCACAGCATTATCACGATCTGGATATTCTGATTCCTCTGATCCCCTGCCTCCAGAAGGAGTTCCTCTGGTGGTCCAGGGCATGCATTTTGAACGAAGGAAAACCTTTTCGTCTCCCTCAACCTACTCAAATCCTAACCACGGACCTCGGATTATGCTTGGGAGCACATTTTCTAGACAATTGCCAGCAAGGAACCTGGACAAAGGACCATCTTCACTGGCACATCAATCTGAAGGAGATGTTGGCAGTTCAAAATGCCCTTTGGCCTTCAAGCACCTTTACAACCAGGGCCTCTGCTCAGACAACACCACGGTCATGTGGTACATCAACAAGCAGGGGGGGATCTCATTCTTACCCCCTTTGCAGACTGGCTATGAGTTTATGGGACACAGCTCTAAATTTGAATCTGCATCTCCAGGCTCAATTCATTCCAGGAAAACAAAATCTTTTAGCAGACAGCCTGAGCAGAAACATTTCAGATCCTCACGAATGGATGCTAGACACCAACTTGTTCAAAAGGATTACTGCAGTTTGGGATGTCCCCAGATAGATCTGTTCGCATCCCATCTCAATCATCAGCTGCCTCGCTTTTGCACCAGGTCCTTCCACAAAACAGCATGGAGAGTGGATGCCCTGTCTTTCAGTTGGAGAAGTCTGTCTGCATATGCCTTCCCTCCTCTTCCTCTACTGCCTCGGGTACTACTGAAGATAAAGCAGGACAAGCCCAAGTTCCTCATCTTGATTGCTCCAAATTGGCCTCGACAGTTTTGGTATCTGACTCTAAAGCTCCTGTTCTCGGGGCCTCCTTGGATTCTTCCACTGAACCCTTCGCTTCTGTCCCAGCATCAGGGTCAGTTACTGCATTCCATCCTCAAGACCCTTTGCTTGGCAGCTTGGCTCTTCAAAGGAATTTGATTGCCTCTAGTCTTCCCAAACAAGTTTTGGATGTTCTTTTGGAAGCTAGACGGCCTAGCACTAGGAAATCTTATGCCTCTAAATGGAAGAGGTTTTCTATTTGGATGCATGACCGAGGTTCTGATCCTCAGGTTCCTGATCTCTCCTCTATTTTGCTTTACCTTTCGGAGCTTTTATCTAAGGGACTTTCATTTTCTTCCATTAAGATTCATGCTTCTGCTATCTCTATTTCAGTTCTGATCCTCCGAAGCAGTTTTTGACCTGCCTGGGATCTTAATTATGTTTTAGAAAAACTTACTTTGCCTCCTTTTGAGCCTGCTGCATCTTCAGATATTAAGTTTCTATCTTGGAAGACTGTTCTTTTGTTAGCTTTGACCTCTGCCAGAAGGGTCTCAAGAGTTGCAAGCTCTTATGGCTGTGGAACCTTACCTTATTTTCCATCAGGACAGAGTATCCTTGAGGACCAATCCTACTTTCATGCCTAAGGTGATTTAGTGGCCTTGAATCAGACAATTCACCTTCCTACTTTCTTTCCAAATCCTCAAAATAAAGGGAAAGGATTTTGCATTCATTGGATGTGCACAGACAGTTAAGATTTTACTTGGACAAGACTAAAGATTTCAGAAAGTCTAACCAACTGTTTGTTTCCTTTGCCTCCAGTTCACTTGGAAAACCTATTTCTAAACAAACCATTTCCAAATGGATTGCTTATGGGATCAGATTTTGTTACACTCATCATGGTAAACAGTTTCCTGGAACCATTAGAAGTCATTCTACTAGAGCAGCTGCTACTTCTACAGCTTTTCTCAGAGGAGTACCTACCAAGGATATCTTGGAAGCTGCCACTTGGAGTTCAGTGCATACTTTTCCAAGCACTACAATCTCCCTTTGTTTTCTAAGTCTAGGGCAGGCTTTGCCTCTGCTGTCTTGCAGGGTATTCTTGCCTCCCTTCTTCTATCTAAAGCCTCCTCCCTCTCTACACTGCTTTGGGATTCCACCCTACAGTTATGACTGCAACAGTGAAACACGAAGAACATAGTACAGTTGTGTACACCTACCATAAATGTAGATGTTTTGTGGTGTATTTGTGTTTCCTTGTTGGATTCATTTTTGATTTATTGGGGTATTCTGACATCTAGGGCAAGAAAGGCTGGAGAAGATACCCAGACTTTGGGATTCTGGCCGGCAGGAGCACCCTACAGTTATGACTGCAACAGTGAAGACACTCGAACATCTACATTTATGGTAGGTGTACACAACTGTACTTTCTTTACTGCCAAGATGACTACACTGAAATCAGTGGCAAATACATCTATGCGTCTCCTCTTCCATGCTACGGAGGGAGCCGCTAGAGTTACTGGTACAGGCATTGCCTTGAGGCGACACGCCTGGATCAGACTGTGTCAATTTGCGGACCCCTTTAAGGCATCTTTCATTAACGCCCCTTTCGATGGATCATCCCTCTTTGGGAAGACAGTACGCGACACGCTCACCCAGAGTGAGAAGGACAGAAAGACTCTGTCATTGGAATCCGCTTCTCTAACCCCCAGAGATCCTATTCCAGGAACCTAAAGGGGAAAAGAAGATGTGGTTCCGGAAATCACAGTCTTTCCGGGACACTCTGGACTGTTCATCCCCCAGCGGCAGAGGGGGACAAAACCGACGCCGTCCCAGAGGCAGAGGGGGTCCCAGAAACTTTGGGTCTAGGGAACCCTTTTCCGACAGGCCCGCACAGCAACCCTGAGGGGTTTGCCCGACTGCTCTACTCTGGAGGCAGTCTGGGGAAAATTCTCCTTACATCCAGTGGCATGGGAGTCCATTACTACAGACCGCTGGGTGTTAAACATCATATCCAGAGGCTATTCTATCCCTTTCATATCATCTCCCATAACTCCAGCACGCCTCCCAGATGTTCCATCCGATCACAGGGAGGCCGCAGCTTTACAGGTTTCAAAACTATTACAGAAACGAGCCATCCCCCCCCCTCCGACCAGTCCGGATCAGGCATCTACTCCAGGTTTTTTAGTGCCAAAGAAGATGGGGGACCTCAGGCCCATACTGGACCTGTTTATCCTCAACCTGTCGGTAGAGAAAGAAAAATTCCAGATGGTCACTCTACAGTCCATTCTACCATTTCTAAGAGAATGCGACTGGATGTGCTCGTTAGACCTCCAGGATGCTTACTATCATATCAAGGTCCACAGAAGCTCCAGGAGGTTTCTGTGCTTCCGGCTAGGGGCCGGTCACTTTCAATTCAGAGCCCTACACTTTGGTCTCACCACAGCCCCCAGGGTGTTCACCGAGGTAATGGCAGTCGTAGTGGCTCACCTGAGACTTCAGGGCATTCAGGTATTCCCCTACCTAGACGACTGGCTCTTCGCTGCATCCACCAAACGCCTCTTGTGCCAGGCCCTACACTACTTTCTCGGTCTGGCTCACAAGTTAGGCATCACGATCAACCTCAACAAGTCCCACCTGGCTCCGGTTCAGGTCATAGACTTCCTCAGGGCACGGTTGGATACTATTCATTCAAAGATCTTTCTCACCCCAGAAAGGATAGAAAATCTCAGACTCCACATGTCCGCTATCTCAGAGCACTCTGTAGTCACAGCAGGCGATGTTCTCAGGGCTTTGGGTTCGATGGCAGCCTCCATTTCCATTCTCCCTCTTGCACGGTTTCATATGAGAACCCTTCAGTGGAATCTAGCAGTTCAATGGTCCTGGATAGACCTCCCGATGACTTTCCAAATCGACCAGACATGCAGAATGTCACTCCAGTGGTGGCTTCAGTCATCAGACATACTTGCGGGGCGCAGCTTTCTAGCCCCACCGGCCCAAGCCATGGTGACCTTGGACACCTCTCAGCTCGGGTGGGGGGGCACTTCCTGGGAAGAACAGTCCAAGGCATGTGGTCCCTATGAGAGACCAAGCTACACATCAATGTCCTGGAGATGAGGGCAGTGCTTTTAGAGTTGAAAGCCTTCCATCCTGTCCTACCTCCAGGGACAGTGGCCATTCAGTCAGACAACATTTCAGTAGTCTGGTATATCAACAAGCAGGGAGGGACCCAATCCTACCCTCTTTGTCGCAAGGCCATGAGAGTTTGGGAGTGGGCCATATCCACCAACCGGTTTCTGATAGCAACGCATATCCCGGCACACGCCAACATTTTAGTGGACAGTCTAAGCCGGGCAATCCTTCTGCCTTACGAGTGGTCTCTAAATCCATCAGTGGTGAAGAGAATCTTCCTCGTATGGGGTCAACCTTGCTGCGACCTCTTCGCGTCTCCTTCCAACATGATGTGCAGCAACTTCTTCGCTCTGATCCCCCCTCCAGGGGATGTCCCAAGGGATGCTCTAGTCCATGCTTGGCCTCCCGGATTACTTTATGCTTATCCCCCATTACCTCTGATACCGAAGTTCCTTCAGAAAGCTTGCTGGTTGCAGTGCAAAGTCATTCTCATAGCTCGCTTCTGGCCTCTCTAAGTGTGGTTTCCCTTCCTATGGTCTCACCTTTTGGCTCCTCCATGGACTATAGATCCATGCCCGGATCTACTTGCTCATCCGTCGGGCTTGCCCCTGCCCATCCTGGACAGTCTCAAGCTCTAGTTCCCATGATCATCAGGACTCCCGGACTTTCATCCCCTGTTAAGAACATTCTGGTAGCATCTCTCAAAGCCTCCACTAGGAAACTCTACAGTAGCAAGTGGAGACGTTTGTCCGTTTGGGCCTCTCAACGCAATCAGAACCCATTTACAACCCCCATTCCTGTCATTTTAGATTTTTTTAGCTGGTCTCTTTCAATCGGGTGCAAGTTCTTCCTCCATCAAGGTTCAACTGGCTGCCATCTCTAATTTCCATGTACGCAAAAATAAGGTTGCTCTGGTCTATGCCAAATTGTGTAAAGCGTTCCTGAAGGGCACCTTTCTCTTGCGACCTCCAGTTAAAGAGACCATTCCTCCCTGGGATCTGACTTTAGTCCTTCAAGCATTGACCTCCCCGCCTTTCGAACCTGCTGGCTCAGTCGCTATGAAATTCTTGTCTTGGAAGACAGCATTCCTGGTTGCCATCACCTCAGCTAAAAGGGTTTCAGAGTTACAGGCCTTATCCTCCGTGCCCCCCTATTTGATTTTTCACAAGGACAGGGTTTCTCTGCGTACAAACCCCTCTTTCCTTCCCAAGGTGTCCTCAGCAGCCAATATTAACCAATCTATAAATTTGCCAGTCTTCTTCCCAAATTTCCAAAATAAAGGTGAATATAGACTCCATTTATTGGACGTCCTTAGACAGCTTCATTTTTATACCTTCATAGGACTAAACCCTACCGAAAGTCGGATCAACTGTTTGTCTCGTTTTCAAAACCATTTTGGGCAAAGCAGTTTCGAAAGTGCCCTTAGCAAGGTGGATCACTCTTTGTATTGCACAAGTATATAAGGACAAAGGCTTATCTCCTCCTGGCTTACTGAAGGCTCATGCCACTAGATCAATGGCCACTTCTGCAGCTTTATGGTCAAAAGTACTTTTAGATGATATCTGTGCGGCAGTCACATGGGCCAGTTCGCATACATTTATCTCTCATTACAAATTAGATTTGATTTCTAGAGGGAGAGCATCCTTTGGCTCTGCGGTGCTTAGAAATATCCTTCCATAAGGGCCTCCCAGGGATACTAGTAGCTGAGGACTCTGTCCCATATATGCAGAAAGAATTAAGTTAACTACTTCAGATAAAGAAGTTATGTACTCACCATAACATTCCATCTGAGTAGTTAGACTTCATTCTTCTGCACCTTCCCTCCCTCCTCCCCCCTCACTATTCAGGTCTTATCCTGTTTGGATTGTGGGTTATGTTGCTAGTTAGTGACAGCAAACTCGATCTGGGTTTAGTCAGGAGGAAGTGATGTATTATAGGTAGGGGGGAGCTTGGAGCTGATGCTTGTAAAAAGTTTGCCGGCTCGGGTCTGAATACCCATATGTGCAGAAGAATGAAGTCTAACTACTCAGATGGAACGTTATGGTGAGTACATAACTTCTTTTTTTCTAGTACTAGCTTCAGGAGCGTGCATAGCGTATCACCTCTGTTAGGATTCATATTCCTATGCTTGGTGAGGTAGTTGTACACTAATTTGCTTCCTTCTTCATGTGGAATACTAGGGTACAGAGCAACTATGTCTAGAGTGACAAGTGGCACTTTTCCTTGTGGGAATGAGTTCTGAACATTGTGGATTCTGTTGAGGAACTCCCATGAATCTTTGAGATAGAACTCAGCAGTTTGGGCATAGGGGTTAGAACTCAGCAGTTTGGGCATAGGGGTTAAACGCGTGGTCTAGTAGTTCTGAAATGAACTCTGTTTTTGTCCTTCTAGATGACACAATGTGTCTCAGGGGGGATCATCTTGGTTTTTGTGTATTTTGGGAATGCCAAATAGTTTCCCAACTTCGGGGGAGTCTACACTCATGAAGTCAAGTTCTTCTTCTGAGATGGCTTTGCTTCAGACTAGTTTAACTAGCGCCGTGTCTATTTTTTATATTTGCTAAGGACTTCTGTTTTGCTGGTAATTTTGTAATTATTCTCGTCTTTGAGAATTTCTTCCATTTTGCAGTTATAGGTAGTAGTGTTCATGACTACAATACCTGCCCCCTTGTCTGCTTTCACCACTGTAAGCTCTTTATTGGCTTTCTCAGAAGACAGTGAAATCGGACCAGCAGTACTCGAAAGAAAGAGTACGTTTAATCCTATGCTCAACAACATTAATGTGTTCTCCAAAGTGTGCGAAAATGAAATCAGGGCACTAATAAATTACAAACCTAAATGGGTTAATAACAACCTCAGTAAAGGTGAGAAAAAAGCGCTTCACTCAGTCTTAGGAAAACTAGTATATTTAATCCATCTTTGCACCCCCTTATACACACCTTTGAGACAGCCATTAAGGAGGACATGTGTAAACTTTGGGCAGGACACAAAAATTTCTATTCCAATCTTAACCCCAAAGAAAGGACTTTATTGAGTCAAATTAGAGAGGACAGGTTGGTGCAAATTATGACCCCCGACAAAGGAGGAGGTATAGTTATTTTTAACACTACTGATTACACCAATATCATTCAGGATTTGTTATTTGACCAGGACAGCTATACACAGGTGTCCATTAACCAGATACACATTGGATACCAACGTATTGACAGTTTTTTGTTAGAATTTTTGTTGGACCAATGTATTGACCAGGACACATAATCTTTTGACCAACACCCACCCTAGGGTTCCTGTGGTTTTTGGCATACCTAAGGTGCACAAGTGCTTGCTCCCCACCCTTTCGACCCATAGTGTCTGCTAGGGGGTCTAAAACCCATAACTTGTCCAGCTTTTTGGAAAACAAGGTCAAACATATTGTTGGAGTTCCACATTTGGTTAGGAACTGTTGAGATTTTTTGGGACAACTCAGTAAAGAAATATGGAGCCCAAATCTTACTGTCCTAACCATAGATGTTAGTGATCTATTCACTTGTATCCCTAAGAAAGATGGTATGGAATTTTTCGAGGACATATTTCTCGATTCCAGTTTGACTCATGGGGAGGTCACCCTAATTTGTGAACTAATGTCTATGGTTTTAGATTACAATTACATCTGTTTTGAAGGGCAATATTACCAACACATTTCTGGGGTGGCTATGGGAGCAGTGTGTGCACCAGTGTATGCCAATTTAGTCCTGCTTGGATGGGAGCTTAAACATGTCTTCAATAGCACTTGGTGGGCTGAACATGTACTATTGTACGATCGATACCTGGATGACATTTTTATTCTATGGAAGGGAGACAAAGACAATATTCCTGCATTTATTGATTGTTTGAATGTAACTACTACCTTCCTTAAGTTTACATTTTCCTGTCACAAGCAACAATTACCATTAATTTCCCATAATGATCATGGCTTCAGGTCTTAGGTTTTTCGTAAGAGTACTTTTTGCAACTCTTACTTGCATTTTAGCAGTCATCACCCCTTGTCCCAAAAGAAAAGCATTGTTAAAGGACAAGCTATACATATTGCTAGAATGACTTCTGAACACATCAATGTCAAAAAAGAATTTGCTAATTTGACCAACATGTTTTTACAAAGAGGCTATCCCAAAGATATGATAAATTCAATTTTGGATGAAGTTTGTGGTGAATGGGGTAGGAAATACAAACCCCTTTTGGGAGCCGGTCAGTTTACAAACCCACCCTCGGTTAGTCCCCAACATTATCCTGGGTCTGGGACATTCACAAGAGCATGTATAGTACAATACAGTACTATATCTAAAAATATTAAAGCTATTTTGCGAAAAAATTGGAGTTGTTTTAGAACCAACCAGGATATTTATCAAACATTGGGTGACCAACCCTTTTTTATAAATAAGGTGGGAATGAATCTTAAGAAATTGGTAGAGAAAACAAAACATTGTATTGGAAATGGGAATGGGAAAGGGACTACAAGTTGTGGCAGTTGTTCCCAGTGTAGTTTAATTTTTAGGGGAACTGTTATTACATTGAGCGACAGACTAAGGACTAACATTAACTTTAGGAATGGTAATTGCAGAACACAGAGGTTAGTATATTTGGCAATGTGTGATACCTGTCCGGCATACTACGTCGGAAAGACGGAAAGATCTTTCAAATGTAGGATTTACGAACATTTATATAAATTCAAAAATAAAAAGGAAACTAATGCATTGTACAGGCATTCACTAAGTTGCCCAAATTTTTAAGGCTTCAAGTTTGGTATATTAGACATAGTTGACATTGAACCCAGTGGGGGAGAGATTGGAAGAATCAGCTTAGCAAAAAGGAACTCATTTGGCAACTTAGGCTTGCCGCCAACTTCCCCCCAGGACTAAATGACAACGTTTCCATATTACCAGCCCTAAAGGACAGAATCCAAATTAAGGATTGGGATCTCAGATTAAACAGGTGACTTTACAATCAATGTACATTTCTTGTCTACTAAAACTTATAAGTATTTTTAAATGCATTCTTAAATTTATTCTCATGTTTTTTAGGCATGAAAAATGTTTATATATTATACACACATTTTTTCATATATTTTAAATATAAAACAAAAATTATTTTAAATTATGCTTTTTTATACACTATGGTTTAGCAAGAGCTGTGGATGCACATACATAGATTTTTATACTTGAGAATGTAGTATTACTTTTACATTGGAAAAGGTGTTTTTAAACAAGTTATTTTTTAATCGATTTAACCCAATTCATTAGTTAAGTATGTGATAATTTATTAGGTATATATATAGGCATCTTCAAGAATGTGAATTATCCTTGTTCTGATCAAGTCATTGTCTATGATGAAAGCGCTCAACAACGAATGGATTTTACTGGTGTTTGTTTCAAATAAAGTGGAGTTTTCATTTATGGCTATTGGGTGCATTATTTTTAATGTATAAAAATAACAGAACTGCATAGTGTACAAATTTATAGATTTTTGTACCATTGTGAGATAAGCATTTAATTTATGGGAAAGTAGACAGTCTGTAGTATTTAAAGAGAGAGGGAGTAGGTAGATTATAAGGGACAGATGAACAGGATGGCTTAGAGTTAGGTAGAGTTTAGTGAAGATAAGTTTGAAGGCAGTGTGATTAGAGTGAGGAGTTTAGGAGGGATGTGAGCAGGAGCACTCCCAAGTAGAAGAGAGATTAAAGTGGAGTAGGGTCTTAAAAGTGAGAGGTTATGGGTAGTTCATATGTGGAGATGTCATGAGTTCCATTTCCATGCTAGTGAGAAGGATAAGAGATTGGCCAGGAATACGTAATTGTTTATACACTTCGAAGAGATTCTGATTACTGGATCTGAGAGATCTTTCTGGAAGGTGCATGGTAAGAATGGAGGAAAGGGAAGGGCATAGTGAAGGGTTGAATATAAGTGTATGGGCAGTGGAGAGTTAAATGTAAGAGAGTCGGGGAACTTTAGCCAATTCAAGGAGTGTAAGGAGGTGCAGTGGTGAGAGGATGATTTGGAGCTTGTAAAAGATTTTATTGCAGCAGGATGCCAGTTTAGCTTTGAGTGACTTGAAGGTTGGTAAGGATGGGTGCCGCGTCCATGAGAGTGGGAAGGAGGTAAGTTGTAGAGGGTAAGCTTAGTTGAGGTTAGATAGCGGTTGTGGTGGTGGAGCAGGTGAATATCAAACTTTAGTGGTTTGTCAGTGAGGACACCAGGAAGCTTTGTGTGGGGAACTACTTCGATGGGAGTCTTATTTTGATTTATTACAGAAGAGGAGCTTTTTCTATTTTGGTGGTTTTAGATGGGGTGAAAAATCATGATTTTGCTTTTTGGATGGGTTGAGTGCTAGATGGTTAAGTACCCAAGCTTTAATGCTGTTGAAGGCAGCCTGAGTTACTTGCATGAGTTTGGGGAGAGATTCAGCAGAGCAGATAATGGTAAAGTCGTCTGCGTATTGGATGAGTTTTCCATTAGGGATGCAGTGATGGAAGTCGTTTATGAAGATATTCAATAGTAAAGGGCCCAGGATAGAACTTTGGGGGAAGCCTGTGATGTCAAGGTAGGAAGAGGTACAGTTATTCCATGTAACGGCCTTTTGCCTATTTGAGACGTAACTGGAAAACCAGTTGATTGGGAGGAAAGATTTAAGTGAGAGAGTTGCCTTAGATGGGTTTAAGAAAAGGGAGGATATAATATTACCCGAGTCTTGGGTGTGATTGATATTGTCAAGGAATGATAGGAGGGCTGTGGTGGTGCTGTGACTGGGTCGAAACAATGTTGTGTTGGAGCTAGGACATTGTCTAAAAGGTAGGGTAGGAGTTGATGAACACATTTTTCAGGTATTTTTGAGATGGCGAGAGGATAGCTATGGGGCGGAACTTGGAAATGTCTATGGTGTCTCCTTTATGTAAGGGAATGATGAAGGGCTTTTTCCAGAGGAGGGGTGCATAAGATTCTTGGATGGAGCGGTTAATGAGAATACAAATGTGGAGAGCTATGCCATCTGCAGCTAACTTGAGAAAGTTGGATGGTAGGTCATTGGGAGCATTAGTGCACGGTTTTAATTTATTGAGAAGTTTCTTTAGTATTGATAGGGATAGGTTTAAGGGAGAAGGGAATGGGTTGGGTAATGGTGGTAGATGGAGGAGAGTTGGAGGAGAGAATTGCAGGAGTTGGTGAGATCTTAGGGAACGATGTGAGCATGGCTGAGTCAGTGAAGAAAGTTAAAGTTGGTAGCTATGGTGTGAACTGCAGCATTGGGATCGGAGCAGGGATTAACTTTTCTTGCCAGGAGTGAGGAGGGCAGTGAGGCTACTCCCAAATTTCTTGGGGTTGGATTTGTGATTATTTTGGAGATTAGAGTAGTTGGATTTACGGTCAGAGGCTTTACGTATTTTTAACTGTTATGCAGTTGTTTATATTTATTAAGAGTGTGGGTTTTGTGTTTGGTAGTTTCCATGATCTATCACGGGTATGCATGAGGGTTATAGCATCTTTGGAAAGCCATGGCAGAGTTTTGGATTTTACTCTTTTAGTTCTAGGAGGAGCAAAGATGTTTAATGTATTGGTGAACAAAGAATTAAATTAAGCGACAGCATCATCGAGAGGAAGAGTTTTCAGAGGGAATTCAGTTCATCTGTTTTAAGCAGTCTGAGAAGGATTGAGGGTTAAAATTTGTGAAGGTACGGATTAAGATATAGTTATGTTGTAGGTGTATGGGGGAAGGGGAGCCAAGTGCAAAGGTAGGTAGGTGGTTGCTTAACAATCAAGCAAGTTACCACTGTCAGAGCTCCTGTTGAGGTGGGAAACTAATATCCAGTCCAGTATAGAGGCTGAAGATATTGTTAGTAGGTCTGGTAGGAGAGTTAATTGAGAGAAACCATGAATGTTTATATATGGTAAGTGGAGTTTTGAGTGTATAGAAGACCAGTTAATGTTAGTCTCCTAGGATAATTGTTGCATTATGAATGTAAAGAACCAAGAAAGAATGTCTTCAAGAATGGCGATGTGTCCTGGCGGAATGTATAGGGCAACTATGACTTTGTTTTTATGGTTATTAATCTTTATAAGGGCCAGGGTTATTTCAGCTGTGGTGAATTGAGGTATAGTGATGAAGCGTGTTACTGTTGAGAGGAGGAAAAAAGTATGTCTACTGCACCACCTTTCTTATGAATTCTGTCGTTTCTAATGATTCTTTAGTGGGGGGTAATTTCTGGGTCTTTCAGGTGTGGCTGGAGCCATGTTTCGGAAATGGATAAAATGTCAGTGTGGTTGTAGGAGAGCCAAACATGGAGGTTAGGTACTCTGTTAAAGAGGCTTTGGGCATTGATAGCAAAGAGGAGAGACTTTTGGGGAAATGGTAAAGGAGAAGTTGATGTTATGGTTGGCAGGGGTTCCAAGATTAGGGTGAATATCACCAGAAAGGAGGATGGAGATTAGGTCAAGAAGGATGGATCGTAGTTCTTTAGAATTCCTAGAGTTGGTGGTGAGGGGAGAAGAGGAGGAGGGATAGGGAATTTGAGAGGTGGGGGTTGTATTTGAGGTCGCAAGGATCTTTCTGCTAAATAGGAGAGAGTTTTAAGGCAGAATATATGTGTGTGAATGAGAGGGAGGACAGAGGAATGGTGAGGATGCATGGAGTAAAGGTGGCGAAGGTGAATGAGTTTAAGTACTTGGGATCAACAGTTCAGAGTAATGGTGATTGTGGAAGAGAGGTGAAAAATTGAGTACAGGCAGGATGGAGTGGGTGGAGAAGAGTGTCAGGAGTGTTTTGTGACAGACAAGTACCAGTAAGAGTGAAAGGGAAGGTCTACAAGAGGGTAGTGGGACCAGCTATGTTATACGGGTTGGAGACAGTGGCATTGACAAAAAGGCAGGAGTCAGAGCTTGACGTGGCAGAGTTGAAAATGTTAATATTTGCACTGGGTGTGACGAGGATGGACAGGATTAGGAATAAGTATATTAGAGGGTCAGCCCAGGTTGGAAGGTTTGGAGACAAAGCCAGAGAGACAAGATTACGTTGGTTTGGACATGTGCTGAGGAGGGATGCAGAGTATATTGGAAAAAAGATGCTAAGGATGAAGCTGCCAGGTAACAGGAAAAGAGGAAGGCCTAAGATAAGGTTTATGGATGTGGGGAGAGTGGACATGCAGGTGGTTGGTGTGACAGAGCAAAATGCAGAGGACAGGAAGAAATGGAAACAGTTGATCTGCTGTGGCAACGCCTAACGGGAGCAGCCGAAAGAAGAAGAAGAAGGAGAGAGTTTTTGATGGATAGAAGTGAGGAGGAATGTAGACTCGGTAGAAGGTTTTTGGTGTGAGGGTAGAGGTGACGTGTAAAGGTGGGGAGAATGAGAAGTCAGGGAGATGGGTAAGGTGGAGTGGAAGGAAGAGGGAGAATGGAAGAATTATGAGTAATTTATAGGTGTATTAAGCATAGTTAGTGTAGTGTTGTAGGTTATAGTATGAGAGGGAGTGGTGGTAGATGAATAGATATAAGGTGTAGATTAGTATAGGGGGTGTAGTAGTGGGAAGTAGGATTAAATAGTAGAAAGCAGTTGGAATAATTATAGGGAGGGGAAGAGCTAAGAGGGAAGGTGGTGTTTAGTGTGGTAGGCTAGTGGGAGTGGTTGTTGCTATAAATGTAGAAATGGCGGGGGGGGTGGGAAGTGGGGACAGGGTAGGGGAGTGGAGTGAGCCTGAAGGGCAGATGGAGCGGGCAGGAGCTGAGAAGGAAGGAGTGAGAAAGCTCAGCAAAATTCTGTCCTTGAGAATGGCCACTCATTATGTGGAAAGAGCTGTAGGCAAGCTCAGGATGAGTCTAATACCGAGGTTAGTGATGGGGCTAAGTTTCAGGAGGTAGAGATTAGAAATGGAAGGACAACTACAGTAAGGGAGAATTAAATTAGGCAGGGAAATAAACTCAAAGAGCAACAGGGAGGTGATTTGATAGTGTATAGTATGTAGTTAGAGTTGAGTGGGAGTATGCTTCTGTTTAGTGGTGAACCCATGAAAATTTTATTGGGAAGAAGTTCTATTAACAGGGGAGAAAGGTGCTACGAGGGGGAAAGGAAGTGAGAGGAGACTGCTTTAGGACATCAAGTGTGCATGCCTCAAAAAATAAACTAGGCAAACAGAACTGATGTGTGGCAGAGTTTTGTTATGCGATACTTAACATACATTCGTATGGTCAGAAGAATGAAGGTAGTTTGTGCCAGAGGTGTGTTGACAATATCTAGAGCACGTCCTTTGAGGAGCAAAACTTACCTGGCCACTGTTTTTCAGAATGGGGGGAGCAACTGCGTTTAAAGAACACTAGCGTGCTGTAATGAGAGAAGGATTGAGTTAGAAACTATAAGATGTATAGCAGTAGAGAGGGGGGACAATAGGACAGGTTAGAAAGGTAATAAGGAAGCAAGCAAAAGTAAGAACAGTGTAGAGGTTGTTGTTTTTCTTTCGGCTTTTCCCACTTAGGGGTCGCCACAGCGGAATTCCGGTCCACTAATGATTGGCAAATTTTTACGGTGCCGAGGTGCCAGCTCAATGCCCAGCCTTCAACGAAGGCAAGCCCATTCACACATGTCTTTCGAAGGCCACTCGACCGCGGGGAGGACATGCAGACTCCACACAGAAGGCGCTCCAGCCGAGAATTGAATGGGAGAACTTCTTGCTGTGAGACGACAACACTACCGCTGCACAACACAATTCTAATGGGTTAATTCGCCCACTACTAATAATGGGCTACAAACTAGTTAGTATGCTGTAATATATGGAGATACAGAAGCTTATTTAAACTCATAGTGTAAGATATTACAATATTAGTAATACGCTACAACATTTGAGTGAGCAGGAGCTTGTAAAACAAAGTATCACGGTAATTTAATATAAGTCACACTATAACCAGTATCAGAAATAATCAAACGTTAAGTTGTTCTATTAAAAGAAAGATCACCACCGCTAACCAGGTACCTGAGATAAATAAACCACAAAGTCCAATGAATAATGAATAAAAAACAGGCTCAGGTAATGCTTCGGGTTCCAGTATAAAAATCCTTGTTTACTGAACACTGTTGCAACAGTACACAAGCGCTTTCACAATCTGCTTCCTCAAGTGTTTATAGAAGACTAAATTCCTACTCACTTAAATACTATCCTATGAGCTGTCACATGATGGGAAAAAAAATCACATGATACAGAATGATAAAAACAAAGTACATGTAAAAATAATATTTATACTCATTTAAAATACATAAATCCTATCTAAAAATACATGCTCACAAAAACTTCATAAAAACAACTAATATATATATATATATATATATATATATATATATATATATATATATATATATATATATATATATATATATATATATATATATATATATATATATATATATATATATAAACGTGTATAAAACATACTCCTACTGCACAAGAGATTTTAGTTTCGGTCTCGGGTACATGTTCATTTAATCCACATCCAGCATCTCCCCTAAGCCTGACTATCCATCTAGCTTCTAATTCTTCTGTAGAATTACAAATATCACCCCCTCTTTTACTGATGTAAGTTCGACCTATCGCCAAAAACTTGGTTATGTGTAGGGCTTGTACTGCTGATGTATTTAGCCAGGGCGTTGATCTTACTCTCTCTGTGTGCTATATATGCTCATGAATCCTTTCCTTCAGAGTTCTGTCAGTCTTTCCCACATAAAATTTCATACACTCTAAGCAGTGAGCTAAATATAAGATATGTTCACTGTCACAACTGGTATATACATTAAACTTGTATAGTTTCTTCTGATCAGGATGGTAAAACTGTGAACTGGTGTCTATGTAACGAGAGAACATTTACCACAGGGTCTGGTCCCAATTTCTTTCCTTATAGCCAGTTCACTTCTTGGAAAACAAAGACGTCTCCAAGGATTTCATGTTCCTAAATAGGAACTTTGGTTCTGGATCTGTCAATCTTGTAATTTCTCTATTTGTAGTTAAAATATTCCAATGTTTGCGTAGAATATCCATATATAAGGAAACATTCAAGTAACTCAAAGGTACTCTCAATCTTTTATTACCCTCACAAACTCTACTAACCTTATATCTGTAACCATCAGAGAAGTATGGTTTGGCTTTCGTATCTCTCATACTCGTGATTTCTGTAATGTTGGGTCCAATATCTCTTTCTCTATAACCCCTATCCCCCAAATTTTCTTGTAACTTTACTAACATGTTGTGCAAAATCCTCATTTCTCACATTAAGTCTAGAGGCCCTAAAAATCTGAGCCATGTATAAATATTAGAATCCTCATCTACCTTAATAGTAACATCTAAGAAATTAATTTCACATGCGGAATAATCGAGTGTAAATCTTAAGAAATGACTACTTTCATCAATATATTTAACAAATTCTTTTAAACTAGCTACTGTGCCTCCCCATACACTGAAGAGGTAATCTACAAACCTTCTAAAAAAAGAGTATAGACTGGTGAAAAGGACCCTGCATCAAATGCTCTAATTCCCAAATCGCCATCACTGCATTGGTGTAGCTGCTGGCACAAGACGTGCTCATAGGTATGCCATTGCGCTGCCAATAAATATTATTCCCAAACAGGAATATATTGATTCCATGTACCAAATTCAATAGCTCACCTATTTGAAAGATCTTATCAGTAAAACTAGTAAACTTTCTCAAAAATTGTTTAATATAACTAATCCCAACTTGATTGGGAATTACAGTGAATAAAGAAACAACGTCCAGTGTAACTAGTATAAATTCCTTGTTAACTTGAGCAGTAGTAAACTGTTACAAATCTCTTAGAAAATGTTCAGTATCTTTTAAAATATGCTTTACCTCATTCAAAATAGGTCTTAAACATTTCTCTAAATATATAGAGACTGGTTCAGTACACCATTTCCTACCTGAGACTATAGGTCTCATAGATGGACAGATTGCATTTGTGTGCAATTTCGGTAACCCTTGTATTATAGGTATTGTAGGATGTGGTACCTGAAAATATTTTAACATATCATTGTCCATCACATTCCCAAGGAGCAAATCCTGTAAAGACACATTCACTTTTTCAATCAAATATTTCACCCTAGCATCCTGAATTTCCATATAGAATTCAACATCACTCAACATATTCAGCATTACCTCTTCATACCATTTTCTATCTAACAATGGGACCACCTTTATCGACCGGCCTGATTACAATACTCATGTTGTTTTGCAAATCATGTAATGCTGCCATTTCATCTTTAGTCAGATTAAAACGTTTCTTAGAAATATTTGCATTTTTCATACACAATGTGATAGACGATATGTTAAAATATATATTTAGAGAAATGTTTAAGACCTATTTTGAATGAGGTAAAGCATATTTTAAAAGACACTGAACATTTTCTAAGAGATTTGAATCAGTTTACTACTGCTCAAGTTAACAGAATTTATACTAGTTACATTGGACATTTTCTTTCTTCACTGTAATTCCCAATCAAGATGGAATTAGTTACATTAAACAATTTTTGAGAAAGTTTACTAGTTTTACTGACGATAAGATCTTTCAAATTGGTGAGCTATTGAATTTGGTACTTGGAAACAATATATTCCTGTTTGGGAATAATGTTTATTGGCAGCACAATGGCGTAGCTATGGGTACGTCTTGTGCCAATAGCTACACCAATGCAGTGATGGCGATTTGGGAATTAGAACATGTGATGCAGTGTCCTTTTCACCAGTTAGGTTTGTAGATGACCTCTTCAGTGTATCGGGAGGCACAGTAGCTAGTTTAAAAAATGTGTTAAATATATTGATGAAAGTATTAATTTTTTAAGATTTACACTCAATTATTCCGCATGTGAGATTAATTTCTTGGGTCTACTGCTTTTGGTCGAATTACATTTGGTCGAAAATTATTTCAGGCAGCCCACTTCACAGAAAGCTCATTTGATTGAAAGCTCATTTGGTCGAAAATGGAATATAGCCCCTGCCCCACTGCAGTGTGACCCTGGAGTGAGGGGGGTGTGGAGGGCGCAACTAGTTTTTACTGACGTTATGTTTCAATGTATTTTTAATGGATACACATGTATATCATAGTGCATACACTGGAATTATGTGGGGGGCTACGCCCCCCACCCCCCTTACTTTATATTCTCACTCCAGGGTCGCACTGCAGTGGGGCAGGGGCTATATTCCATTTTTGCTCAAATGGAATTCGACCAAATGGGTTTTCATTGAAATGCATTTTCAGTGAAGTGGGCTGCCTGAAATAATTTTCGACCAAAAGCAGTAGACCCAATTTCTTAGATGTTACTATTGAGGTAGATGAGGATTCTAATATTTATACACGGCTTCACAGGAAGGAGTGCCATGTCAATCATTTAAGTAAAGACAGTATACACCATCCTCATATTTTTAGAAATGTGGTATGCAATCAGATTTTTAGGGCCTCTAGACTTGATGTGAGAAATGAGGATTTTGCACAACATGTTAGTATAGTTACAAGAGAATTGGGGGATAGGGGTTATACAGAAAGAGATATTGGACCCAACGTTACAGAAATCATGAGTATGAGAGATACGAAAGCCAAACCATACTTCTCTGATAGCTACAGATATAAGGTTGATAGTTTGTGAGGGTAATAATCTTACCTTAGAACAACTAGATTACAATACCCATGAATTCAAAGATGTAGAACTAATCCTAGCCAAATTAAAAATAAGTTCCAACAAACATATAATTATTGCAGGTGGCTATATACCACCAGGCAGTAACATCACTGTAATGGAAAGCCTGCTTAATTGGACCTCCAACTCCCTTCCACATGAAACCATACCATTAGGAGACTTCAATATTGACTGGCTTCACTGCTCCAGCCATAACCCCTCTGCCTTCATAAACCTCCACAGGTTTACATAAACTATAACCACCCCCACTCGAATTGACAAAACTTCCAAACGCCAGTCTATCTTAGACTGGATCCTGATATCTGACCCTGCTCTTGCACAGCAATCTGGTTGTTTTCCAGATACCCTAAGTGACCATCATCCAACCTACCTAATTAGAAACAGATGCCAAACCATCAACCAATCTATCCTCAGAGTAGTTAGAAACAAAAAAAAAACCTTTATAGCTACTGATCTCATCAATACTCTACAAAGCTGTAACTGGACCCCCCTAAAACATCTACCTCTAGACGATGCCTTTTAGTACTTTAACACAACCTTCATAAAAATCTTAAACCATCATGCACCCACTAGAACCATTAGAATAAAAACTAACTATGCCCCATGGCTAAGAAAAGCTACTAAAACTATAATGAAAGAAAGGGACAATGCCTGGATTCAATATCAGAAAAACAAAACCACTACTTTCAGACAAAACTATGTAGAGCTCTGTAACAAAGCCAAAAAACAAAGCAAACTAGACAAATCCAGCTACTATACAAGCATGCAAGAAAAATATGCTCACAACCCACAAAAATTCTGGGCCACAATAAATGGTATATTGCATCCAGGAAAGTCCATGACTCCAACCCCTGTGCTTCCAAATAACCATGAAAACATTCCTACTCAGTTTAATAAATTCTTTACCGAAACAATCCAGACCCATGCCCAAAGTAGTACTAACAGCCCCACACCAATAACTAACCCAACCCAATTTAATATCACTGCATGAAGCACAAAATAAAGCTTTTGAGTAAAAATTTTTCAATATACGAAAAATGCAAACAGTTCTTCCTTATACATCAAAGGCACCCAATCAATTCACACCTCCAATTAACATCAGTAATAAAATTATAAAAAGGACACATCAAACTGAAATAGTTATTCCTTAAGTAACATGTTTATATTGTAAAGCCTATTTAATACTGTTCTGCTATTAAGCCCTGGTGGACTATTTGCTATGAAGAAATTAATCCCCCCCCCCTTTTTTTTTTACCATAGAGGCATTTTCAACTACAGCAACAGATAGCAGTGAAAGAGAAGATCAGAGGGAGCAGCAACCATCGGAAACGGGTAAGACCGAGAAAAGAAGACTAGCAGAGCCTACAGAAGCAGTTCAACAAGGTAGGGCAAGAAATGAAATAAAAAAAATGAAGTGACTGTAGAATCGAACACTATATTTAATTTGTTTGATTATGCTTTGACTCCAGCTCAGCTTCAGCTCTTAAATAAAGGGCTTTCATTCGTTCCATCCTCTGCTGGGGATTTGAATGAACTAGTAACAGAATTGAGACTGTTTGCAAGAACTGTAGACCTCAAATTATTATATAAAAACACTGATGACTGTGATGATCTAGCTTTAAAGTGCTCTAGTACTTTTATTCCTTGTAAAAGCCCTACAGTAAAAGTATTTTTGAGTATGTGTGAACAAGAAATTGATGAAGCTTTTTTTTAACAGACAAAGGTGAAAAATTTTACAATCTTAGTTGCACTGAACCGAGGCACTGAATTCTGTTTGTGCAAATAATGATCTAATTATTAAGCCTGCAGACAAAGGTGGCATGATAGTAATGAATGTCAGTCAATATAATGCCTGGATGAAGGATTTTTTGTCAGATGTCAGTACTTTTCTTGAAGTTAACAAGAGTTTTGTCAATAATGTTACAACAAAAGTTAAAGGTTATCCCTATGACCTATTAATAGAAGGTAGAATAACACCAGAAATCTATCATTTTTATTTAGCCCACCCAACAACTCCATTTACATATGGACTTCCTAAAATCCATAAAGGTTTAATAAAACCACCCATGAGACGTATAGTCTCTCATAAGAGATGGATTACTACAGCAATATCGAAGTACTTGGATAAGCAGTTATCTATTTTCTTAAAGAATTGTAATAGTTGTATCAAGGCCACTGAAGATTTTTTGATGAAACTCAATGATTGTTCAAAAATGAATCTGTGATATTACGTTAGTAACGATGTATATCAAATCACTCTTTTACTGTTATCCCTAACGAATATGGCATTAAAGCAGTAAGGGAGTTTTTTGAATATACATAGCCATTATGGTTCTGACATTGGATTGTGTCCTTAATAATGTATTTATGTTCAATAAGACATTTTATCAGTAGCGAGTAGGTGTAGCAATGGTGACAGCAGTTGCGAATACTTATGCTAATCTGGTACTAGCTAGATGGGAAGAGAAATTTATCTGATAAACATAATGGAGTGTTTAGAAATGCCAGTCTACTTTTCTTTAAGCGATTTGTAGATGTATTTATGTTGTGGAAGGCAGCCTGGATGAGCTTACTGTATTTGTTGACTGTTTCCACTCTTCAACAGACTTTTTAATATTTGATAAGTCATCCTGTGATAGCATTAACTTTCTGGATATTACGGTATCCAAAAAAGATATGGTATTTAACACTGTGATTTTTCAGAAAAAATGTAGAAGCAGTTAGGTATGTACATTCAGAGAGCATGCATCCAAACACATCTTTAAAGGAGTTGTTAAAAGTCAATTTATGAGTGCAAGCAGATAAAGCACTGAGAATGAGATGTCTGTAAGGGAAATGGAGGGTATGGCATTAGACTTCAAAAGCAGAGGCTATAAATAATACAATCATTGAGGAAACAAAACGCTTGATGAATGAGTTGAGGGGTGATGTGGCCAAACCATATATGTAAAGAGAAATGGTAGTGACACTTTGAATAATGCTTTGGGTGAGAGTAGTAAAGAGCTAGAGTCAGGTACATGATGACATATAATATACATACTAAAATAATACAATGGATTATTAATAAAAATGGGACTATTCTAGCCTCAAGTCAGGAAGTTAATGAGATAGTGGGCATAAGACCCTGGTTTGTATATAAGCGGGAGAACAATCTGAAACAATATTTGTGCTATAAAGATGTGAATAAAAGGAAAATAAATAGTTCCAAGAATAGAAAGAAGGTTTGCAGCGTCCCCTGCTATAATTGTGCGCACTGTAGAGATATTAATACAGCTATAGTATTTAGACACCCCATTAGTCAACAAATGTTTGAGTTTAGAGCTCTAGGCACTTGTAACACAGAGAATGTAGTTTACTTTGCGAACTGTATTCAGTGCCAATGTTTTTACATTGGTAAAACTAAAAAAACTGAAAATAGGATTGGTGCGCATGTCAGACATTTGTAGGAATGTTACCACTAATGCCTTGGCAAAACGTGTATCTATGCGGTAGAACATAAATTTAAATTTAGAATTTTACAAACTGTGTATCTCGGTGATAGTTGGGGGGATATAGTTAACAAAACAGAACTGAATGAGTATAAATGGATTCATTTGTTCAGGGCAGATAGCCCACCAGGGCTTAATAGCAGCAGCAGTATTAAATCTGTTTTAAAATATAAACATGATATTTAAGGAATACTCATTTTAGTTTGATGTGTATGATGTGTCCTTTTTAAAAGTTGATTACTGATGTTAATTGAAGGTGTGAATTGATTGGCTGTCTTTGATATATAAGGAAGGAACTGTTTGCATGTTTAGTACATTGAAAAAGAGTTTTTACTCGAAAGCTTTGTTTAGTGCTTCGTGCATTGTTGTTAAATTATTCCATTGAACGGTGGATTTCTGGTTTGTTTTTTGTCTGCTTGGAATACTTTGAAGTCCTTCAGCTGGCCAGGAGAGTTATTGGTTCATTTGTTCTGTTAAAGTATAATTGGCTGCCGTTTTCAATTTTCATATAGGAATAAAGAATTCATCTATAGTATCCTACAAACTTTGTAGACCTTTTATAAGAGGAACTTCTCTCTTTAGACCTCAAGTTAAAGATCCTACTCCCCAGTGGGATTTAAATGTAGATCTGATGTCGACTTTCATTCTGTCTTCACCTAATGGGCTCAGATATGATCCTCTGATCCGACTTGGCCATTGCTAAAGCTCGTGGCAGTCAAAAACTCTCAAGCTTCTCCCTTACCCATAATGCACCAACCCCAAGTACACCAGATCTCATTTGCTGCTTTACGAGAAGGAAGTGGTGACTGTTACTCTCTAGCAGATAAGTGAATTTTCTGTTTTAACTTCGCTAAAATCTCAATTGTTTAAGGGTTTTTTTATCCCATATCTTCTTGCTTAGCTTAACCCTTTTCCACATTCACTTCCATACAGTTTGTACCCTTTGAATACTATTAGACTTTTTTTCTAATTCTGCACTCTGTGTAGGTCCCTTTATTACCATTGTTGGTAATTTCTTTAGCTTTACTTTCCAATAAAAAAAGTCTAGTCTTTATTTTTTATAGTGTTTACTGATCTGATGTCATTTTTCATTTTATCCTTGACATATGGATTTGGTTTCGAGCTTTGGAATTGACTGGGCTGTTAGGTTTCGAGCTTTGGAATTGACTGGGCTGTTACTACAGCTTGCGATAGCCAAAAACTCTCGCTTAGCCCTTACCCACAATGTTCCTCTCCTAGTTACCTCAGATGTCATTTGCCACCCTTCATGACAAGATTCATTCACCATTGCTCTCAAGCGAAGTGTTACTTTATTGATATTTACACTTTTGAAAGTCTTTCTACTTTATTGATGAGCTTATTAGTCGTTAACCTACACACTACTTTATAACCCTTTTGAAATTGTCCTCTACTTATTTCTTCCATCTGTACACCTCCCTGTATTCTGAACTATCATTGACCGTTTCTTCCTTCTGTAAAAAAAAAAAAAGCTGTTTTAGTGAGTGTTCTTGTTTGCAAGGCCTTTGTGTGTGTGTGTGTGTGTGTGTGTGTGTGTGTGTGTGTGTGTGTGTGTGTGGGGGGGTTGTATAGCTAGCCTGTTGATGCCATAGTTGAAAAGTTTGAAATCTCTTCAGTATGGCTGATAAACCCAAAATCCCCACTGGAATCAAAAGATGCCAGAAATGTGAGCACAGAATCCTGATGTCAGACGCTCATTTGCTGTGTCTATTGCCTGGGCCCTGTTCACCTTCAAGAAGACTACTCAGTATGGCATAGTTTCAGTCACAGTGTGCTAGAAGAATGATAAAACTTATTTTGAAGGTTGCTTCCATCAACCTTCAGTGAGGCCTTACCTGGTTCTGAGAAAATCAAGAGCAAGACCATTGTGTCTTACCCTTCCTCATCATCATCTTCCAAAGCTTTGAGAAAACCAAAAAAGAGAAGCCTATTGGTGCCTTCTACTGTCAGCATATTCCTCAAAAAGGGCCAAGTCTTCAGTTCTTTTGGAACCAACCGACTCTACTACTAAAACTTCGGTCCGTAAAGGACTTATGGAACAGAGTTTCTCGGAACAGACAAAAGTCTTCAGCACTTAGCATTTTGGTGCAGGAACATTTGGAATATTTGACACCAAAATTATTGGAGCAGACATTTCCTTCATTGCCGTATACTTTGGTACCAAGTAAGCAATTTAAATGTAAGCAGCGTAAATAGAAAACTTGGTTTCTTGTATAAACTCAAACCATTTCTCACAGCCTCTGCCAAGATTACTATTGCTCAAACTCACCTGATTTCAACCCTCCTCTATGCCTCCCCCATATATACAAACCTAACCAAAAGCAACTTAAATAAACTGGCAACTTCTTACAACAACATAGCCAGATTTGCCACAGGTACCCCATTTAGAACCCACCACTGTCAAAATCTGAAACTACTAGGATGTCTGGAAATACAAAATCAACTACTCTACCAGCAACACATCTGTATCCACAAAATCCTCACACCATCCCACTAGTACACCTATATTCAGTAACCTCCTCAATCCTTATCAAAACCTTCCAACCTTCCAACCCTACGTTCTGCAAATAGATTACAAGTAGCCACCTTAAAATCTAAAAACAAATCAGGGGACTGTCTGTTTTCTAACTCTGTTGGTAAAATATGGAACAAATTCCCAACTGAACTAACTTCTACCACATCCACCCACCTTTTCAGGAACCAATTAAAAGTTTTCTTAAAATCCCAATGGCTTTACCCATGCACCAAGCCTGACTGATACTATCTTCCCTTGCCTTTAGCTTTTTTGACATCAATTATTTTACTTCTTCTACCTTTCTTTGGCTCTCTCTTCTAAAAATTATAAATAATTTGCTCTCTTCATACCCATCATTACTGTGTCAATTTCCTCGACACAACATACTAACTAACTAATGCGTATGCTTATCTATGATAAATGTTGCACCAAATGACTGAAACAAAAATCTTCATAATATTACCCTTTTCTGCTTACTGCTGCTGAAATAACAAGTTGTACATTAATGTATAGATGTTAAGTTGTCTATCTCGCCTTCTTCTTGCTGGATGGGTTCGGAGCCGACCTCGGCTCCGACTCGGCCACTCTAAAGCTCGAGAGTTGGTTCCACCGGCTCGAGGCTCCCCTTATATCCCACAATGCTAGGCGAGCGTTACCTCAGATCTCGTTTGCCGCTACAGCTTCGAGGTTGGTTGCTTCTACCGGTTCCTGGTGAGTGTTAGCTTTTTATACAAAAAGTTACTCTTTTTACCCCTTTTTAAGTTAAATTCTCTTTAGATTAGTGTAGTTCATAGAACTTTATCCCCGACCCTAATTTTTCCCGTTTCTTGTCTAAAAGAACCTTTGGTTCTTCCCTTGGGCCTTAGGCCTTCTTTTCCCTAAGGGAGTGTTTGTGTAGTTTTTCTATAATTTACTACATTTTATTGTACTTTTTTACTAGTATCTTTACTAAAATTGTTATATTTTTCTGACAGGGTGTAACTGGTGTGTTTGAGTGTGTGTTTGTGTACACCTGTCAGTTAGGCAATGTCTAAAGAAGCAAAGGTCTCCGGATTCAAGAAGTGTGATGCGTGCTGTCAGAAAATGTCTCTGACAGACGCTCACACTTCTTGTGTCTATTGTCTGGGGCCTTTGCACCTGCAGGACTCCTGTGCTGTTTGCCATGGCTTCAGCCCCAGGGTCCTGCAGGAAAGAAAAAACAAGCTAATTTTGAGAGGCTTGTTGAAGCCTGAGGATTCCCTGTCTGTTTCAACAGGGAAGCCCTCTAAGGCATCGAGGTCTTGAACCCCGGCTTCTGAGCCGAGACCTCAGGTTGTTCAATCTTTGCCTTTATCGGCTCGCTGGAGCCGATAAGACTCAGTCCACAGTTTCTGTGGCTTCCTTGGCTCCGGAGCCGAGGTTATCGAGGTACCCGTGTCGGTTCCGACAAGATCTTTGGAGCCGACAACCAGAAAGAGGTCTAGGTCACCTTCTCTTGGCTCCGTTCATTCGGCTCCAGGATCTCCCCTGCTGTCTGAACGGAGCCAAGGTCTCATTCCTCTCATTCCTCTAGGTCATCGAGGCTTTCCGATCATGACCTTCAGAGGGTGGTGAGTCGACTACTTAAGTCCGAGGCACTAGCCCAGATGCTTCAGAGCCCGACTCATCAGTCGGTGCCTGCTCCGGTCCATCAACTTTTTCCTCCTTCGACTCTTTTGAGTTCAGAGCCGGGTCGTGTCGGAACCGAGACTGTGGTCACTTCGGAGCCGAGACAATTGTCTTCGGCGCCGTCGTCGGCTCCGTTTTCTTCCATGGAGGAATCTCGGCGCCGACTTCCTCGTCGGCTCCGAGGGTGAGTGGCATCGGACCCTTGTCCGACCCCCTCTCCTCTCGGTGCTTGGCGCTGGTGAGTTCGGCTCCGACATCGGCTGGAGCCATCACTGTCGGTGCCGAGGGGTCCTTAGCTCCTCGGGCGGGGACCTCTGGCTCTGCCTGACAGGGGTGCTCGAGGTCATGCGGAGTGTGTTAGAGCCTGGCTCTACTCCACAGTCGGCTCCGTCAGCCCCTCCCTCTATGCTGCCTCAGGGTAAGTCGACTCACTCCCTCATCCCGGACCGCAGAGAGTCAGCTCCTCAAGAGCCCCTTTGGGATTTCATCCTCTTCCGAGGCCTCTCCTGATTTGGCAGAAGAGCCCCCTCGGAAGAGGAAGTGCAAGAGGAAACACATTGACTCACCTGAGTCTATCACATCGGACACAGATCTGGATGATTCCGAGGGTTCCCCCCGTTCCCCTTCTGAAGATGTCTCATTTGCAGACATTCTGGAGATCCTTAAACAGAGGGGAAATTGGCCAGCCCTCAACCCTTCGGAGGACGAATCTGTGTATCTTGAGGCGTTTGGCTCTCGTCCTTCCACCTCCTGGGTGTCCCCTCCCTTTGACCCCCTCATGCAGGTGGTAGCTAAGAAGGCATGGACGGCTCCTGATTCAGTGGACCCCACTCCCAGGAGACCCTCCAAATTCATCACAGCTCCATCAGACAAGCAATTTTTATCGAAAGGAGTTTCTGTGGATGCTATGGTGGTAGCTGCCGCCACAAAGAAGGAACTGGCTGATCCTTCAGTGCCTGTCCATCCACCTAACAAGGAATCTAGGTCCATGGACAGGTACGGGAAGCGGATGTTCTCCTCAGCGACATTTACCATGCGTTCGCTGAATTACCTGTGCCATTTCACTCGCCTTCAAAGGGACTTGGTCAAGGAAGCGAGTGAAATGTTGAAGGACCCTACTGCGGGTTTCCAAGAGAAAATGAACACGCAGCTGGCTTTCCTTAATTCCATTTCCAACTCCTCCATGCGCCTCTCTTATGCGGCCGATGGAGCGAGCAGAGCCAGGAACAGGGGTAGCCTTACGTAGGCGCGCCTGGATGCGGCTATGCAACTTTGCGGAACCTTTCAAGGCGTCTTTCACGAACTCCCTTTGATGGATCATCTCTTTTGGTCCTCAAGTGAAATAAACCCTGACTAGGTGCGAGACTGATGGCAAGACCCTTTCTGCCGTCGGAGTCCGTTTTTCGACTCCTTCTAGGCCTTACCCCAAAGGCCAGAAGGGTGGGAAGATGTGGTTCCGTAAACAAGCTCAAGGGACTTCGCCTGATGCACAAAGTCGTTTTCCTACCAGAGGCAGAGGTGGGAATAACAATGGTAGACGTCGCCCTAGGGGCAGGGGGGGTCCGCAGAACCAGGGCAATCGGGAAGCCTTTCCTGACAAGCCCTTTCAGCATCCCTGAGGTGTTGCCCGGCTGCCCATCTTCGGAGGCAGTCGGGGGAAGATTGTCACTGTACCCAGAAGCCTGGCTATCCCTGACTCAAGACAAATGGGTACAGTCCATCATTTCCGAAGGCTATTCTATCCCCTTTCTTCGTTTTCCAAATCAGTCAAAAAGATCCCTCCCAGATGTTCCACCCGCTCAAAGGGATATAGCAGCTTTGGAAATTTCAAAACTGCTTGCAAAAAGAGCAATTCAGCCAGTGTCAGCAGACCAACAAGGATCCGGAATCTACTCAAGGTTCTTTTTGGTTCCAAAGAAAACAGGGGACTGGAGACCAATTTTGGATCTCAGTATCTTGAACAGATCAGTCAAACAAGATTTCGGATGGTCACGCTGCAATCCATTCTTCCCCTATTGGGGAAAGGAAACTGGATGTGCTCTATAGACCTTCAGGATGCGTACTATCACATAAAAATGAACAGACGCTCCAGAAGATTCCTCCGCTTCAGGCTGGGAACCAGTCATTTTCAATTCAGGGCCCTGCCCTTTGGTCTCACCACTGCCCCGGGTGTTTACCAAATGCATGGCAGTGGTAGCTTCTCACCTGAGACGACAAGGATTCCAGGTGTTTCCATATTTGGACGACTGGCTTCTCACAGCTCCCACCAAGCATCTCCTTCTGATGGCCAGAGATTATACTTTTCGTTTGTCAAAACTGGGTATTTCAAGAAATTGCGAAAAGTCTGTTTTGTCGCCTTTGTCGACTATTACCTACATAGGCGCAAATTTAGATACTATAAACATGTCTGCAACGCTAACGAACCAAAGGATATCAGACATTCACAATTTGGTGTCACTTCTTCTCAACAACAACAGAGCCAAAGCCAGGTTAGTTCTAAAGGTGTTGGGAATCATGGCAGCGGCCATACCTCTCCTCCCATTGGCCAGATACCACATGCGGATCCTTCAGTGGATGCTTTTTTCTCAATGGTCATACCAGGAACTCCCAATGTCTCACACCATTATGATCACGCAAGCGTGCAAAAAGCATCTCCTGTGGTGGATGTCTTCCCCCCAGCTCCTGTCGGGAAGACCATTTGTTCCACCTCCTCCGGTTGCTACTCTGACAACGGATGCCTCCCTGATCGGTGGGGGCATTATCAGGGCAGGACAGTCCAGGGCACATGGCAACCAAACGAATGCCACTTGCACATAAATGTTCTGGAGATGAGAGCAGTGCTTTTAGCGTTGCAAGCCCTTCAAGACTCTCTTCCCTTGGGAACGATTGCAATCCAGACAGACAATATGTCTGTAGTGTGGTACATCAACAAACAAGGCGGAACCAGATCATACCCCTGTGTCGAGAAGCACTCAGACTGTGGCAATGGGCGATTTCTTCTCAGCGTTTTCTGATAGCAACGCACATCCCCGGAAGTCCAATTACATTGGGGCAA
>NC_056732.1:1683506589-1683597565 GCF_019279795.1 Protopterus annectens | reverse complement strand
TATAACAGATACACAACAGTAGTATAAGGTATAGCAGTAACAACACATACACAACACTCAGCAAGGAACACATCACAGGTATAGCAGTAAGAACACATACACAACACTCAGCAAGGAACACATCACAAGTATAGCAGTAAGAACACATGCACAACACTCAGCAAGGAACACATCACAAGTATAGCAGTAAGAACACATACACAACACTCAGCAAGGAACACATCACAAGTATAGCAGTAAGAACACATACACAATACTCAGCAAGGAACACATCACAAGTATAGCAGTAAGAACACATACACAACATTCAGCAAGGAACACATCACAAGTATAGCAGTAAGAACACATATACAACACTCAGCAAGGAACACATCACAAGTATAGCAGTAAGAACACATACACAACACTCAGCAAGGAACACATCACAAGTATAGCAGTAAGAACACATACACAACACCCAGCAAGGAACACATCACAAGTATAGCAGTAAGAACACATACACAACACTCAGCAAGGAACACATCACAAGTATAGCAGTAAGAACACATACACAACACTCAGCAAGGAACACATCACAAGTATAGCAGTAAGAACACATACACAACACTCAGCAAGGAACACATCACAAGTTTAGCAGTAAGAACACATACACAACACGCAAGGAACACATCACAAGTATAGCAGTAAGAACACATACACAACACTCAGCAAGGAACACATCACAAGTATAGCAGTAAGAACACATACACAACACTCAGCAGGGAACACATCACAAGTATAGCAGTAAGAACACATACACAACACCCAGCAAGGAACACATCACAAGTATAGCAGTAAGAACACATACACAACACGCAAGGAACACATCACAAGTATAACAGTAAGAACACATACACAACATTCAGCAAGGAACACATCACAGGTATAGCAGTAAGAACACATGCACAACACTCAGCAAGGAACACATCACAAGTATAGTAGTAAGAACACATACACAACACTCAGCAAGGAACACATCACAAGTATAGCAGTAAGAACACATACACAACACTCAGCAAGGAACACATCACAAGTATAGCAGTAAGAACACATGCACAACACTCAGCAAGGAACACATCACAGGTATAGCAGTAAGAACACATACACAACACTCAGCAAGGAACACATCACAAGTATAGCAGTAAGAACACATACACAACACACAAGGAACACATCACAAGTATAGCAGTAAGAACACATACACAACACTCAGCAAGGAACACATCACAAGTATAGCAGTAAGAACACATACACAACACTCAGCAAGGAACACATCACAAGTATAGCAGTAAAAGCACATACACAGCACTCAGCAAGGATCAATCACATCAGGATGTTTACAGAGAAAGCATCACTGCAGGAAGCTCTCTGCAAGGTACATCACTAAAGAGGACCACACAGGCAAATGTGCGCATAAAAGAAGGTGTTATCAGACAGCTAGGATATCATCATACAGATAATTAGCATGGGAAGGTAGGTGCAAAACAGCTAGTACCACAAGACATCTAAGTACGTGCAGTGTATGGGAATGCACTATTACAAACATGACCAAAAATCATGACCTGTACACAAACACAAGGGAACTACATGTCAGCATGGGGACAGCAAACAGAAACAGGTCCTCAACAGGTCCACAGTAGTGCAGAAAATGCTGAGTGCGAGGCATGTGCAATGCCATAATAAAATAAAACGCCAAATGTAACACAGATATGAATACAAAGGCATACTTGTGCAGGTGGAAAAGGTAGACAAGGTAATGTGTAATGTAGCAATTCATGCTGGATGGAAAATATAGCATGCTGTTAACCATGTAAGTATGTGCTCTATGTGAAATAGCAAGAGATGCACACATGAAAGCATGGAGATAGTCATATATAGCATTACTGAAGTAAGTAGATGTATTAATATATACCAATGTCAAATCAGTACTACCCATGACAACCTGAAACTAGACACCTAGGTTAAATAAATGATCAGAAAAACCCTGTGGCATCAGACATTTGAAAAACCACCTACAGATGGATTACCGAGTGGTCAGCACAGTGGTCATCATTGCTACAGGGTCAGAATGACACAACAGGACACACACTGGATCAACTGTCAGTTTTACTCTAACGCAGTCTAGGGCACCCATGCTGACAGCTCACACCATGGTCCTGGCTGTCCCTGCCATATCCAGAAACACTCTGCCCACAGTGCTGTACCAAGGAGCTGGATGCGGGGACACTAGCAGTTTGGGATACAGTCTGTTACTGCTCTAGCACTGTTGTGACAAGTCTTTACACAGAGCATGCAGCAGATACCACACTGTCATGCTGTGCCTCAGTGCTGCCAGTTCATACTACAGCACTGCTCTAGCACTGCTGTAAACAGGCTTTAGACAGAGCATGCAGCAGATACCACACTGTCATGCTTTGACTCAATGCTGCCATGACCTCTCCATGTCTGCACTTGACCTTCATGTAACACATGCAGTTGGTGTGCTACATGATCTGTGGCATGGACAAGAACAGAGGCACTTCACTTTGAATGGGAATAGTAAGCAGAAACTCCCTGAAATGCATCCAAGCACATCAGGTACACTCCCACTTGTAGTCCAACAGGCTGCATTGGCTCATCCTGGGAAAGAGTCACCATCTTTACCAAACATGGAGGTAAGGGTTGAAATGCCACTGTCATGGGTAATGACAAGCATGCACCACTCAGTATTAAGAACATACAAGGTATCATGTAACATTTTACCTGAGGTATAAGACATAGCAAACTGGACAGACACATTCTGGATGGGTGTTGTTGATGAGCAGATTGCAGGTGTCCTGTGCAGGTGAACAGGACCACAGTGGTCATGAAGGGCACAGATGTAATTATCAACAGTGAATTGCAGCAACCATACAGACTGTATTATCAGATATGCCCTCCCTAGTTGGGGACCATATCATCTATTTTAGTGTGGATATTTTATTAGAAATTGCCACACAAGCAGTAACATGTGAGTATAATTCACAATCTGAACAGGAGGTAGAGTCACATAACAAGTATGGATCACAATGATAGAATATGGAGACACTTATATAACAAATGATGCATGTGTTGGCCAGATGTACCTGTGTAGAGAACAATGCAACATTACTATCCTATATCCCAAGTGTGAGCCACAGTGCTGCACATTATCAACCATAGAAACACACTTACCAGTTTTGTCTGTACACATTGATACCTGGCCCATGTCCTGTAATGATGTACCTGTAGATTAAAAAGACACACAAAGAGCAACATAAGAGCATACATTAGAGTCAGAGCAGGAGAAAGAGGCCCACAACAAAACTGGATCACACTAACAGGATCCGGAGACACTTACATGACACTTGTTGCTGCTGTTCAAAGGTTGACAGGCCTATGCAATTGAAAAATACAACATCACATGTTGTTGTGGGTGTTACGTATGTACTGTGTTAGTAAGATAACATACTATAACACGCCCGGTGTACATCTACAGCAGGTGTCTCATAACATTTGCAGGATAGGTATGGTGATGTAACACAAACATGAAATAACATAATGGTAAGAACAGAGAAGTAATGATTTCAGTGGGACTTGGTTATGATGCAGTGTACATGAACTCTGGGCATACCTGTATGCCCTGGAACACCTACCTCAATACCTCCCAGGGGTATCTGATAATCCTGACAGGTGGTATGCTGTCAGGCTAGGAACACTGTTAACCTCATCTAGGGAAGGCAATGGTGGCATTCCTTACCTTCTAATAGATGTTGAGTTGAGTAGCATCCTGCCATCACCCAGAATGATACCACAGTACAAGGACAAAATGATTGACTTCAACAATTGGCTAAGCTTCTGGTGTTATTCTAAGGGGAGCCAGTATCTGTCTGCCTGGGATGACATGATTGACAAACCACGATGCTTTGCCAGAGATGGCCTGCACCTGTCACCCTTGGGATTCCAGATACTGGCTAAGGCTCTTGCCACCCCTATAGTCCCTTTTTAGGCAAGGTTCAAATGACAAATTCACCACCATAACAGCTACAAGCAAGCAAAATCTGAGGGCAATGCTACTCGATGCTAGAAGTCTAAACCTCAAAAGGCACTCACTCGAGGCACTCCTTAAAATGGATAACATTGACATCTGTACAGTGACAGAGACCTGGTTCAAGGCTCCAGAGAGCACCCCTACATTACCAAGCTATAATTCATACCACACCTTTCAGCCACCTAACCTGGACCGAAACACTAAAGGCGGAGGCGTGTCCATATTCATTAAGGATATCCACACCTCCAGGCTAGTTGCTCAGCATGATGCATCCGAGATTATACAAGTGCAACTAACTCTGGGCAAGACCGCAATCCAAATTGTAGCTTGCCACAAATCCCCCATATAATGGGCATAGCCCCAGGATTCCCACTCCTCATTTCTTGATACACTGCAAAATATTAGGGTACAACCTAACACCCTAATAATGGACAATTTCAACTACCCCACCATTAACTGGGAAAACTACTCATGTACCAACTATTGTGCTCAACGTTTTCTAGAATTCATAAATTCCAACACCTTGGATCAACTTATCCACACCCCCCACCAAGGGCAGTAATATCCTAGACCTGGTCATTACCAACATGGGCAACTGGTGTTCCACACCAGAGGTCAGTTCTTCGTTGCTCAGATCCAAACACAAGCTAATCACCCTAGACATCCACATCCCACCCCCACCTCCCATTAGGGAAACCACTGTAAAAAATTTCTCCAAAGCCAACTTCAGGCTTCTTAAGACAGAAGTGGCAAACTTCACAACACCCATGCTGACGGACAACAGATATACAACTGCTGAATCCCATACAAATGCAGTTTATAAACACTTACACAAGTGCATGGATCGTGCAATCCCTAACAGATCCAAGATGCTATCCTCCAAAAAAAGGAAGCCAATCTAGTGGTCCCCTGCCATAAACAAACTCTACAACAGAAGAAAGAAACTGTTGCAAAAAAGAGTAAAATCCCATGATTGGAGGAAGTCCCTGGTCAGCCTCAGTAAGAAGCTGAGATCCCTCATAAAATCCTCCAAATCTATTTACAAAAACAAAATTGCCACTGATTCTAAAGACAACCACAAAGCATTCTATAGCTATGTCAAGAATCTCAATGGCAACACTCAGATCTGCTCTGACTTACAGCACAATGACACTAATATACAGAACCAACTGATATTTCCAACATCCTGGCAGATAGGTTCAGTGCTAATTTTACCCCCCTCTCATCCCCTAAAGGGCCCATCTCTATACCGGAAGAATGCAAAGTTCCTGTAATCGTGGCTGTACAGGTAAAAAACACACTCTCCAAAGCCAAGAACACAGCATTTTGGGACCTGACAACATCCCAGGCTGCATTCTATATGAACTACAGAACAAACTGGCACCCCACCCAAGTACCATGTTCAATCATAGCCTCACCTCAGACTTTGTGCCCACTGAATGGTGCACAGCAACAGTTATCCCACTACACAAAGGGGGAGCCACCATAGACCCCGGGAACTACCACCCCATTAGCCTGACAAGCCTAGTCTGCAAGGCTATGGAACATATCATCATGAAACTTAAAAACAATGACATTAGTAATCTCCAAACTCTGGACCCTACCCAGTTCGGGTTTGTAAAAGGCAGATCATGTCTCCTAAACCTGATAGACTTCTTTGATGCTGTCACTAAAGCCATAGATGAGGGTAAGGTGGTTCACACAGCCTATCTAGATCTCGTCAAGGCTTTCGACACCCTCCCCCATGCTGGAATTATAGATAAACTCACTAAACTAGGTATAAATCCCTATGTCACAAGATGGGTTGCCAACTGGCTCACTGACAGAACCCACACTGTGAAAGTAGCAGACTCCAAATCCAACTTAAGACAAGTGACAAGTGGAGTACCACAGGGTTCAGTCCTGGGTCCTCTCCTGTTTGGTATCTACTTCTCTGAAGTACAGGCTAACACAGAAGGTCTTTGGCTAACAACGTTCACAGATGACGGCAAACTAGGAGCCATTATCAAAACTCCTAACAATGTGGACATCCTACAAAAGGGCCTCATTGAGACAGATGCTTGGTGTCAAAGCCATGGCCTCAAGCTCAATGCCAAAAAGTGCATTGTCATCCCTTTTGGTAAAAACTCTGTACACATGAAATACCACATAGGCAGTAGTCTACTTAACACTGAAAGTGTGATAAAAGACCTTGGGACACAGGTCTCTTTTTTTGATAATCACATCGCCACAGTAGTCAGGAAATCCTTCTACATGGGACACCTCGTCACAAATGGTTTCTCATCCAGGAAAAAAAGAGGTCATTGTTCCCCTCTACTCATCACTCATTAGACCCATTATAGAGTACAATGCCCCTTTTGGTATATACCTCACAAGACATCTACAACAACTAGAAATGCCACAGAAATACCTCACAAAGAGGATTACCAGCCTCAAAAAGATGCCCTACACAGATCATCTCAAAAAAATCCAGCTTTACTCCGTCGAATATCGCCTACTCAGAGGCGATCTCTGCCTAACATACAAAGCTATGTCATACCCAGAGCTGTTGAACATGCTCCACTTAAAGAAATCCCAATCCCTCCGAGCTACACACTCTAGGGACCTAAACCTTGTCACCACAATAAACAGAACATTCTGGAGGGATAGATTTCTCTCCCTGAAACTTCACATACTCTGGAACAAACTACCTCTCTATATCAAAGCTCCTCATTAGCACTCTTCAAGAAAAATCTTGATGATTGGATGGGAGACAGGAAATTCAACCCAGGGATCACTTCTGTGGCTCTGCTTGACAGAGGCACAGGAAAATAATTTTCTTGGGTGGCAAAAGCCAGGGTACCATTTCGCTAGGCTTATATAGGCCCTAGGGCCAATAGCCTAGTACCTACCTATGAACCTATGATCCTATGTAGAGTCTGTTGGCTGCATGGGGGATCATGTCAGAGCAACATCTCCGAAAGGCCTCCCTGGATCTATTGTGATCACTGACAGCATTTATCATATTTGTCTAAACTATGGTCACCTGATTCCTCCAAACAGAATTGTCATCCATCTAAGTAGGTTGCAGCCATGCTGGACAGCCTCAATCAAAATTTCATTTTCCCTTTGTGAGAAATTGTCTCTCTTATTTGTATGACATCTGGAACACAGAGGGTGATATACACATCTTTGAGATAATTTAGGGGCTCACTTACTTATATGACAATGTAAAAAGCATATGTCAAATGAATGGCTTGCCTCAAATTCATAGTGCATACCTATGGAAACAATCCATTACATGTATACCAGTATAATGCACAGATAATCTAAATGAGCTTGACAAACATGTCTACATAGGTAATCCACATGGCCTAAAACATCAACACATGTACATCTATCAATTTATTTCGCAAGTTTGTACAGATCATACATGAAGATGTGGAATGTGAACCCATTTAAATGGATATAGTGACAAGTAAGGGCTGAGCACATAAACAATGTGCTACAACACCCATACTATAACAATGGTGTTGCCACAGGAACATGCACATCTAAACATGAGTACTTTAACATCAGGACTAAAGGATGCATCTCAGATATTATTGCAGTCAGTGACACATAGCATACTAAATGGGAATGTCATGATATGGTATGATATGACAGTAGCATAGCTAGAGCAGGATGAGAGGGGCAACCGCCCCAAGTGCAAAGTGTTGGGGGGCATGGTTAGTTGTGCATTGTAGCACTCCATGTGTGGTCTAAACTGTAGCAACTGCTTGTTACATTGTAGCAAACACTTTGTTACAGTTTAAAAGTTAGAAAACTCTTTTTTTTAAACTAAAATGTGAGTACTGTAACGCTCCATACAGGCAGGGTATAAACTGAAGTACCTGTTTGCTACCTTTGTAGCAAGCAGGTAGCAAGCAGTTTGTTAAGGTTTATAAGAAAAAATTCTTATTTATTTATTTAACAAAAGGGATGAGAGTCGGGGAAGGGCACAGAAATGGGACCTGAATGGCTGGGCAGGAGGGAGGGGGGCATGTTGTGCATTTGGTCAACTAGTTGATATGGCAATTGAAGGAATGTCCTTTTTTTTAGCTGGAAGAGCTGGGGGTGGGACTGTGTGTGTGTGTGTGTGTGTGTGTGTCTGTGTGTGTGTGTGTGTGTGTGTGTGTGTGTGTGTGTGTGTGTGTGTGTGTGTGTGTGTGTGTGTGTGTGTGCGTGTGTGCGTGTGTGCGTGTGTGCGTGTGTGTGTGTGTGTGTGTGTGTGTGTGCTTGGATCTGTAGTAAGCCAATATGTAGATTGGTTTAATATAGATTCATTTAACTGCTTTTTTTTGCTTTTCACTTGAAGAACTAAGAGGGTGAAGTAGTGGTTTATGGTACGGTACTGGCACGGGGTGCTGACCGACCCAACTACACTTCTGAGATATGATATTGTATGATAGCACACCTACTGAAATGTATACAGCAATAAGTATGTAAAATATCAGCATATGAAAATGACCAGTAATACAATCACGGCTACATATCACCACAAGAAACAACGTAAATGCTAAGCCGTATTAATGTTGCCTCTATCCCATTGAATGTACTCTGAGCTACTACTGAATGACTAAGCATCAGAAAGTATTGGTAAATCTGTCACTGAACATGCAACTTGCAGAAATCCCCATAAGTCATTGGCCTCTATAAACATACATCAGGCATTACAGGTTGTTCTGCAATAACTAGATACATTTTAATTCTGTCCATATCTGTAGTTCACCAGGGCTGGTTTATTTCGATCCATTTAACTGCATAATGGAAGAAGCTCCTTGTCAGTGACTGACATGTACATATAAGTCTGCATATTGTTTCATTCCACCCTTAATTTTTATGCAGAAGACAGTTGCTAATGCAGAGAGTTTCAAACAACATACACATAAAAAGATGTTACAGTTGTTTTATACAGCATAATAATTACATAGGTCTGTGATAACTGCACTGTATTCCATCATAGCAAAGCAAGCAGGTAACAGCTTACCTTTGGAAGCTGGCGTTAAAGTCATCTATACCCCACAGTGAGGTTAGCTAAGCTCAGAGATCTTTTAAGTCCCATTTGCACCATACATAATTAGTTAGATTCGTTAGCAATCATTGTTTTGGAATCCTATTAGCGAATTTTGGCAAAATGTCTCAGATTTCAGCACATTATCCAATAGCTCAGTGTAACTGTACAGTCCTCAGTGCAACTGCAAAATAGGTGTCGGTGAAAGGGAAGGGTCTGTATTATAACAGCGAACGCTAAAAATAGCGAACGCTGTTATGTTGAACTCAAATGTCCGAAATCTGAAAACAGCCAAGGAATGGATCAATTCACTGATAAAAAAAAAAAACAGTATACAGTTAAAACATTTTGCTGATCCATTCCTTCGCTGTTTTCAGCTTTCGGACTTTGAAGTTCGATATATCAGCGTTCACTATTTTTAGCGTTCACTGATGTGATATAGACCCAAAGGGAATACTGTAACACATGCTCAATGCCCTTCAATAGTTTGCTAGCATGCTATATATGCCAACTTTAAATTGCAGTGTTGATACATAATCCTACCATACCATTGATGTGAACTTAGTAGGATCTCAGTTAGCATTTTTTGAAAAGTGTTTTTTTCCATAAGCATAACAAGGATGTCTATGGAGAGGAGGCTTCTCTGAGCCCAGTGGCCAAACTGGATAGAGGAAGAGATGATCCAAATGCTCATTTCTTATGCTGGACATAAGTGGTGAATGAGAGCACATCCCACCAGCAATTTTGTGATGGTCAACATCTGGAACCAGATTGCGAGGGATATCAGTCATATTACAAGTCATATAAATGGATGAAAAGTATGTTCACATTAAAGTTAACATTTGCATGTTGACGCATTCTGAGGATATCCACAACTGGGCCACTGAACAAATTATGCGGGATTCATGGGTTCATAGGAGATTACTGGGCTAATGACTTAAGAGCCCTTACAAGCCTATCAAATATAACCCATTTTTACCCAATATATAGCCCCCACAGCAGCAAGAAGATGGCATGAATTTGTGCCTATATATTGAGTATCTTACAGATTGCCCCTCTCCATAAGGGAAAAAGGCACTACCCAGGTGTGAATTTGTGATTCCTCATCCATTGATCCAAACTGCATTTGGAGAGGGACAGAGAAGGACTCTGCTTAATGTAAATAGGAAGCCTGCTCCAAAGAAGTGGCAATCTTTGAGATGCATATCGGTCTCTCCAGCTTGTTTTGCTTGAGTTGCTGACTAAGTTTAAATCCTAGATCAAGTGACCCTTGTGCTATTTGACTTGTGAATGTGTAGAAGCTCCATCAGGGCTGGACTTGTGAGTGCCTTGTAGGCCAGGCATAGGTCACCCCTTTATAGTCAGTAGGAGACAGAGTAAAGGGATATTTTTTTTGTCTATTCCCATATGACATGTTTACACCCTCCATTTTCTTTGTGATGAACCTCTGAGGTCACTCCAGCCACAGTAAGTGCCTAGTCAAGTACTTGCCAAATGACACATTGTACTTAATAATTGGTCTAATGAAGGCTGAGCACAGCGGGACTATAGTTTCCTTGGATCTGGATGACATACCTTCACTTAGTTGCTTATGACTATATATTAATGCAGACTACATGCATATAACTACTATTTTATTACATCTGCTTTTCAAACATTTAAAGAATCACCATGTCCATACCTCAACTGGTAAAGCAATGTAATAAATTAAGCAACATAAATGTTGGTTGCAGGTATGTGTGTTGAAATCCCAGTGTGTTCTAATTTTGTGAATGTATTATCATTTATTCTTGTAATATGCTGATGTGTTCATTTTCCTTTTTCTTATATGCACAGGATAATTGGCTGATAAATGTATTGTGCATGATTTATTAACCTGTTTCCAAACTAAGTTATGGCAGTGTGATGTGGTAACTGTTGAAGTACTCTCAGACTGTAACAGTAGCATATATTCTCCTGCTCTCTCCACACTATCCTCAGATTTGCACCTTTTAACACCCTCCTATCTCCTCATTACTTCCTTTAATTTATCTTTGTCTCATTCTACCAGCTTCATCCTCTCTTTTTCTCTCTCTTCAGAGCACACTCAAGCAACTCTGCAGTCTGCGGCTACCACCCCACCCACCCTAAACCAAGGATATACCCTTTGAACCTGAAGAGCAGGGTAAGTGCACCCAGGCATTCTACTTGTATGTGTTATGATAGTGAAGATTTAACAATAGCTGTGTTACTTAGTAGTTCTCAGTGTGCTAATAAAACTGACTGTTGTAGCCTTGTGCCCCACCAGCTAGTGCAGTAATCCTAACTGTCCAATAGACAGTATACACTTAATTCAGAACCTTCCTATACTAAATTAACCCTCAAGCAGCCCTCTCAGTGCTGTCTGCCTTAGTTTGCATCACTCCAGCCCCACCTGTTTATTTGCATCTCTATACATTCCCCTTCATTGCTAATGTATTTCCCTACATTAATCTGTGCACAAACTGGCTACTAATAAGCAAGTCAATGTGAAGACACACTCCCAACCTTAATAAACTTTGCTGTCTCTTCTCACCTTCATTTTACAGGTAGAGTTTGAATTATTACTCACCCCCTCTGCGGCTTTCACTGATAGATTTCCACTGCTTGCCTCTCTGGTTTGACTGGTTTCTTTGCATTGTACCTGGTCTACACCCCTTGTTCTATCCCCCTCCCCCAATACTAAGTCTATATTAGATTCCTGCTGTGCATGGAGTCATCTTTAAATTACTTGTCTCCCACCAGGACACAAGTGCTCTTTAGCGATTGAATTCTGCTTGCTGGTAAGCCATTAGACCTCAGGAATTTGTTAAAGTGTTCAGATTTGTAAAGTAACACTTACTTTTTGCCACCCATTAGTTTTGTCCTGGTGGGTTCAGCCCCACTCCGTTCACCCTTGGTAACGCTCAGGATATCTCTGCTTCCCTGCCTCCAATTCCCACCCGCCCCCTCTACCTCTACATTTATAATAATCCCAATCACACACATACTTCATCCTCACATCACCTCCACCAAGCACAGCTCCTCAAGTCAGATCATTTTACACCACACCCACTTGCTCCACCACACAATACTCCCAACCACTCACATTCCCTCTAAGCATTATTACATCACCCCACACTACTTATCCATCCACATATACTACAACCCTATAATTCCTATCCACATCTCCATCTAGAACCAACTTAAAGTTTATAACCATGACTATCACACAACTAAGTCTAGTCTGTCTTCTCATAATTCTTTATAACTCCACAAGTTATCACTCTAGCAATATCCCTAAACTTAGTAGCACAACACTATATTATGCACTCTCATATACAGACACTGCACATTATAATATGTGCTCACAATTGTTTAAGAACCACATAACTGACCAATTCAAAACTAAACACATATGCTCTCATACCTCCTTGAAAAAAACACAATACTTTCTCATACATCACCAAACTCAAACATCTGTATCACCATTTCAACACCAGGCTCACCATAAGTGGGGACATCCACTCCAACCCAGGCCCAAATCCATCCTGTCCAACGCAAACTTCTCCAACCCAATTATCAGAACATAATACTCCCACTATCTTCATCCCTGGGCAAATCAACAACAGCAGCAAAACCAATCATCTCTTAATGCTAAATATTAATGTTGGAAGTATCAAAAATAAAATACCTAAACTCCAGGCCACAATAGCACACTACTCCCCAGACATAGTTGCCTTAACAGAAACCTGGCTAAATAAAAAACATAACTAACTCAGAAGTTCTCCCAACTGTCTACAATATCATTAGACAAGACAGACCACTTCATAAAGGGGGTGGAACTGCCTTACTGTACAAGTCCAACTTAACTTTACATCAAATACCAAACTCCTACCCCTCCCCCAATAATTGGGACATACTTATCTCACAACTTCAACTTCACTCAGAAAAGATCATCACCATGATTGTGATCTATATTCCACCTGGTAATACACCTGCTAGCCTTGAAGACTTCTTATTCTGGTGTTCTTCCACATACTCATAAGAAACTCTTATTCTGGGAGATTTCAACCTAGATTGGTTCACCTGTATATCAGAACCACCAAGTAATGTAATAAATCTCCATGGCTTCCAGCAGCTAGTCCAAATTCCAACTAGATGTGATAAAAAAATCTAAAAGGGAATCCATCCTTGACTGGGTCCTAACTAACAACCCCACATTTTACCCCTACACAGGCAGTCTCCCAGATACCTTAAGTGACCACAACATGATATACCTTATACATGGTAGAACAAGCCTATGCAACACCACTAACAATAAATCCACTAGAAACACAAAAAGATTTCTCTCCTGAAGTCCTCAATACTCTACTCTATAACTCTGACTGGACCCCCTAAAACCCTCCCACTTGATCAGGCTGTAGCATATTTCAACAAAACATTTCTACAACACCTAGACAATGTCACTTCATTGCGCTAAATCAAGGTTAGAACCTCTACAAACCCCCGGCTCAGTAAAGAAACCAAACAAATCCTCAAGTCCAGAGATACTGCCTGGCTTTACTATAAAAAAACAAACACAAAGCCTAACTAAGTACCAAGAACTGCGCAACCATGCAAAAAATGCATTAGGCTGGACAAAAAATCCTACTACACATTATAAACTAAATACCAACACAACCCCCAAAAATTTTGGAAAAATGTAAATCAGCTACTAAAACCCACCTAAAGGGATACCCCCAAACCAACCACCTCTGACGCTAAAGTTCCGATCGAAACACAATTCAACTCCCACTTTATGAACTCAATTCTTTCCTAAGTATCACAGGACAGTTCCAACCTTACTATCCCCCCAACACAAATAATATTAATACAAGCTTTACCCTCAAAACAGTTTCCAGCAGCTCAATCAAAAGCATGCTCTCCAAACTAAATCCTAGTCAACAACAGTCAATCCCAGTCATTGTCCATACTGGTGTGAATGACCTGAGATGTACCTCCCTGGACTACATGAAAATAGACATAGAGGAGCTCTCTGAGCATGTAGCCCAGGCCGGTATGACCCTGAGCTTGAGTAGCATCTTACCCTCACCAAGAATGGTGCCACAGTATGAAAGCAAGATTATCAATTTCAACAATTGGCTTAAGTATTGGTGTCATTCAAAAGGGATCCAGTGCCTGTCAGCCTGGGATGACATGCTCGACAAGCCACGATGCTTCGCTAGGGATGGCTTGCATGTGTCTCCCCTGGGCTTTCGGATATTGGCAAAGGCTCTTGCTACCCCCATAGTGCCTTTTTTAGGCAAGGCTCAAAAGACAAACCCACCTCCATAGGTATCACAAGGGATAAGAAACTAAGAGTAATGCTACTCAACGCCAGAAGTCTAAACCTCAAGATGCCTTTTCGAAACTCTCCTTAGCATGGAGAACATCGATATCTGTGCAGTAACAGAAACCTGGTTCAAGGCTCTCGAGAGCACCCCAGCACTACCAGGTTATACCTCATACCATGCTTTTCGGCCCCAAAACTTGGACCAAACAACAAAAGGAGGGGGAGTATCAATATTCGTCAAAGATACCCATACCTCCAGGTTGGTGGCACAGCACGAAGCATCAGAGACTATCCATGTGCAACTAACAGTGGGTAAAACTGCCTTCCAGTTTATAGCCTGCTACAGACCACCCTCCCAAACCCAGGAACCCTACTCGGCCTTCCTGAGAACACTGGAAAATATGAAGGTCTCTCCAAACACCATTATATTGGGTGACTTCAACTACCCAACCATAGACTGGGAGCATTACTCTAGCTCCAACACCCTAGCTCAAAGGTTCCAAGAATTTATAAATTCAAATGCTATGGAACAACTTGTTACCACTCCCACAAGAGGGGAACACATACTGGACCTGATCATCACCAACATGGGGACTCTATGCTCCAGACCAGAAGTGTATCCCTCGCTGGTAAGATCAGACCATAAACTAATCTCACTGGATATTCACATCCCGACCCCATCCCATGCCCAGAAAACCACAGTGAAAAACTTCTCTAAAGCAAATTTCACACTCCTCAAAACCAAGGTGGAATCCTTCAAAGCCCCCGGGCCTGTGGATAATACGGCCCAGACCACAAAATCCTTTATAAATGCATTCTATGAACACCTTCAGGAATGCATGGATCATGCAATCCCAAATAAAACCAAGACACAATCCTCCAAAGGCAGACATCCTGTCTGGTGGACCCCAGCCATAAACAAACTATACAATAGAAGGAGGAAGCTACTACATGACAGAGCAAAATCCCAAAAAGGGAAGGCATCTCTGATCAGTATTAGCAAAAAACTACGGGCACTCATAAAATCCTCTAAGGCCAGCTTCGAGAGAAAAATTGCACAGGACACTAAGGATAATCACAAGGCTTTCTTTAGTTATGTTAGGAACCTGGGTGTGAATTCCCAGATATGCTCAGAATTAGTCCAAAATGACAAAAAATACACCAAACCCACAGATATTGCCAACATCCTAGCTGACAGGTTCAGCGCAAACTTCTCACCCCCCTCCCCACCAAAAGAGCTAATATCTATCCCAGCAGAGTGCTGCCCCCCTGACATCTCAGATGTTCAGGTAAGAGCTGCCCTCTCCAAAGCAAGAAACACAGCATCAATGGGACCAGACAGTGTCCCGGGCTGCGTCCTACATGAACTCCAAGAAGAGCTTAACCCAAACCTAAATCTACTGTTCAATCTCAGCCTTACTACAGGATATGTACCCAAAGAGTGTCGTACAGCAACAGTGGTCCCTCTCCACAAAGGTGGTGCCTCAACGGATCCTGGAAACCATCGCCCCATAAGTCTCACTAGCTTGGTCTGCAAAGCTATGGAAAGGATCATCATGGACCTTATAAATAAAGATATTGGGGACCTACAGACACTGGATCCTACCCAGTTCGGCTTTGTTAAGGGCAGATCCTGCCTCTTAAACCTGGTCAATTTCTTTGAAACAGTCACCAAGGCCATTGACAAGGGGAAGGTGGTCCACACAGCCTACCTGGACCTCACAAAAGCCTTCGATACAATACCCTACTCGGGCATTATAGATAAGCTCACCAGCTTAAATATAAACCCCTATGTCACTAGATGAGTTGCAAACTGGCTCAAGGACAGAACCCACATGGTTAGAATAGCTGGAGCCATGTCAGACTCCAAACCAGTTACAAGTGGTGTCCCACAAGGCTCAGTCTTGGGACCTCTCTTGTTCGGTATATATTTCTCAGGTACAGGCCAACATGGAAGGACTGTGGCTGACCAAGTTCGCAGATGACTGCAAACTGGGTGCCATAATAGACTCTCCAGCCGACACAAGCATCCTCCAAAAGGGCCTCATAGAAACAGACAACTGGTGCCAGAGCCATGGCCTCAAGCTAAACGCCAAAAAGTGTATAGTTATCCTCTTTGGCAAAAACAAAGTGCCCACAAATTACCACATAGGTGGTAATCCATTAAGTACAGAAGAAGTAATTAGGGAACTGGGGACCCAAGTTGATAGCAATCTCTCATTTGACAACCACGTAGCCAAAGTGGTTAGAAAAATATTTTATATAGCCCACCTAATCATGAAGGGATTCACATCTAGATCAGGGTAGGTCACCGTGCCTCTTTACTCATCCCTCATCAGGCCCATAATTGAGTACAATACCCCTTTTGGGATGTACCTTACCAGACACCTGCAGGAACTGGAAAGACCCCAAAAGTACCTCACCAAGAGGATCAAGGGGCTCAAACAGATGCCGTATGCTGCCCAGTTAAAGAAACTCCAGCTCTACTCAGTGGCATACTGCCTGCTCAGAGGCGATCTGTGCCTGACGTTTAAAGCCATGTCCAACCCGGAATTAATGGACATGCTGCACCTCAGAAAATCCAAATCCCATTGAGCTACGCGCTCGAGGGACTTAAACCTCAGCACTGAAATAAATAGGACATGCTGGAGGGACAGATTCATAACCCAGAGGCTCCCTTCACTCTGGAATAAAATCCCAATCCAGGTTAGGCAGAGTCCCTCATTGACTCTCTTCAAGAGGAATCTTGATGAGTGGATGGGAGATCGTAGGTTTACCCCGGGTATCACTTCTGTGTCACTGTTAGACAGAGGCACAGTATACTAACCTCGAAAAAGGGCATAGCAAAATTAATTTAAAATGGGTGGTGAAAGCCATACACACTCTGGCTAGGCTTATAAATGCCCTAGGGCAGATAGCCTAGTATGAACCTATGAACCTATGAACAGCCAACCTACTCCCCAGTTATTTCTTGAAACTCACAGCAGATGCTATTGCTATCCCAGTCTCCACTCTGATAAACAGATCAATTGTTGAAAGTTATGAGCCCAAACTCTGGAAAATATCCTGTTACATCCATACATAAAGGTGGGACCTCCACTGAACTTAATAACTATAGACCCATTGATATACTCTCCCCCTGGCCAAAATCCTAGAAAAATGCATCCATACCCAGGTGCTAAAATATCTCTTAGACAACAACATCCTGTCACCTACTCAACATGGTTTCATACCTGTCAATAGTACCGCTACAGCCCTCATCTGCTTCACAGACACAATAAACTGTCTCAAAAACAAAGGCCTGCAGATGTCAACTCTTTTTCTGGATATGTCCAAAGCATTTGACACAGTCTCACACCAAATTCTGCTAAACAAACTAAACCAATATCACCTATCAAATTCCACTCTTACCTGGTTCCAAAGCTACTTAACTGACAGGTACCAGGCTGTGAAATGGCAAAATTCTCTCTCTCTCCTCAGCTGCCTGTAACTATAGGAGTCCCACAGGGTTCTATCTTAGGACCACTACTGTTTACAATCTTCACAAATGACCTCCATACCTCCACACAGCATGTATCTGTCATTCAGTATGCAGATGATACTACCTTAATCTGTGCTGCACAAAATATTCTTACCCTTTTGCAAACAACTCAACTAGCATTCTCTGACATTGAAAACTACCTTACCAAAGCCCAACTTATCCTTAATCCAAAGAAAACTCAGCTTATGATTATAACCAGTTCTAACAAAAATACTGATAGCAGTCAATTCACTATCTACTCCACAAATGCTACTCCAATCGCTCCAGTGGCACAGGCTAAGCTATTGGGAATAACCATAGACTCCCACCTAAAATTTGATAGTCATCTCAACTTAACTATTAAAAAAGTACATGCCAAACTGGGATCACTCTATTGTATCAAATTGTTTCTTACCAACAACACAAGATCAGCCATTGCTTGCTCCCAGCTTCTATCTACCCTATTCTATGCATCTCCCATTCTGACTAATCTCAACAAAACCGAACTAAGCAAAATGGCAGCCTGGTATAACAGAATTGCCCACTTTGCTGCAAATTGCTCATATAGAACTCATCACTGTACTGCTTTGAGCCAGCTCCACTGGCTTGAACTGCCCAACCTCCTAATCTACAATCAGCTTTGTCTCTGTCACTCTATCTATTACCTCCCCAATAAGTGTCCTGTCCTCAAAAACCTAGCACATCACTCAGCCAAAAGGCCTCTTAGATCATCAAGCAAACTACTACTAGAAATCACCAACAGCTATAATAGCTTTGGAGACACACTATATAGTAGTTCAGTGGCTAAAATAATTGAACTCTCTCCCCACTAGCATACAAAACACATTCGCCATAGCCTCCTTTAAAAACCTCATTAGGCAACATCTCAAGCAAAGTTGGCAGTGCCATGACTGCTCTCCAGGCTAGTGAAAGGTACACGTACTAAACCTAGAGTTCTTGATAACAGTTTTCACTCTTACTCACAAACACTGGCTAATGTACAATGTATGTACTGTACCTATGTACTATGTATGTATTCTACCTATGTTCCAAATTTCAGCTGTACACCACAAATCTATTAATTACCTTTATTTTTAAATTTATTTTTAAATTAATATGTTTCTTGTTTCTTCTCTCCACTGTAACTGTTGATGTGCTGTAGACCACTGTAAAAACATATTTATTGCAATTTGTGTGTATACTGATCATGTCTAAAAAGACGCGCTGTGGTGGTGCTGCGGTAGCGTTGTTGCCTCACAGTAAGACGCTGTCCAGTTCGATTCTCAGCGCTGCGTGAATGGGCGTACCTTCATTGAAGGTTGTGCATCAGGGCTAGTAACTCGTCACGTAAAAATCAACTACCAGTCATTAGCGGACCGGAGTTCTGCTGTGGCGACCCCTAACTGGGAAAAGCCAAAAGAAACTGATCATGTCTAAATATCTAAATGTATCTGTAATTATTTTTCTGTGTGGAGCTTTTCTCTGCAGGCCTCTGCTGAAAAAGACCCTTTTCAGCTCAGTCAGACACCCCTGGTTAACAAATGTAAAATAAATAAAAATAAAATATTGCATATCACATATGGAAGATGTATATCTGTTTGTTACCTTATACAGTATAGTTATTTACAGATCTTGCATGGCCATGGTGCATTGACGCCTATAGCCCTTCGGCCATGGATGACTACTCATGTCTTCATTATCTAGAAACACTACACATTATACCCCTGTACGTGTGAATGCTGAGTAATACTTAAATTAGTAAGCTATAAAGTAGAAAAGTCACAACACGAGCAGTCTGGGACATTGGCATAATGGTTAAGGTGTTCACTTTACAGACCCCCAGGGGCAGGGTTTGATTCTTACATGGGGTGATTGGCTAGGCTTAAAATAGTCTGTAAGGACAGTTAGCCTAGCAATAATCTATTAACCTATATTCCATGTTTGCCTTCATCAGTTTAATGATAATGTAAAACCAATGTATATAACACAGTTGTAATATGTGTGAGTTTTTTAACGACAAGTGCAAGAAGTGTGGATTTGTGCTGCTTATATTGTAATATAGCTGTATGGTTAGCAGTGTATGTGAAGACCTTTGTGGGTTTGAATCCCATGGTTTTGCACTAATTCCTGTCATGGCTATTCATGTTTTGAAATACCATTCTAATACTTTTTTGCAAACTATGACAGTTAAACTCACTGTACAGACACATATCAGGTTTATAAGGATGACTATGGATTCTATTGCTATTTCCTGGAGTTTTACAACAGAAAAAAGTGTGATGGCCATTAGTTCAAATGGTTAAGCACTATGCCAATATAAATTATTTTGCATATGTGTTGGTTCAAATCCTAATGCAGCCCATTTTGGAGGAAATTGTGACTTATGCATTTTTATAGCACAGCACTATATGGGAAATCTATACTTGGTAAGTTGTACATGATATTTTACAGCTCTAGCAGGGCTGTGGTGCTTTGAGGCTTAAAGCACTCTGTTATCTGAAATGTTTCAAGAAATAATATACTTACGTTAATAATGCTATATGTGTACTTGCTGGTTAATACACACATATGTTAACTTTACAGTGCAAATTACACAACAATCTGTTATAACCCATCATAACTTCCTTTCATTAACTGCCCTCCTATATAACTTAATGTAAATGTAATGTCACATGTATAGTAGCATATGTCGTCCAAATGTGATAGCAGCAGCACCTCTCTTCCTGTATATCCAGCAGTACCACATGCTCTACACCCACCTCTCTGTCAATACATCCAGCAGTACACTTGCTCTACCCCACCTCTCTGTCTGTATATCCAGCAGTACCACCTGCTCTACACCCACCTCTCTGTCTGTATATCCAGCAGTACCACCTGTTCTACACCCACCTCTCTGTCTGTATATCCAGCAGTACCACCTGCTCTACACCCACCTCTCTGTCTATATATCCAGCAGTACCACCTGCTACACACTCACCTCTCTGTCTATATATCCAGCAGTACCACCTGCTATACACCCACCTCTCTGTCTGTATATCCAGCAGTATCACCTGCTATCCACCTCTCTGTCTGTATATCCAGCAGTACCACCTGCTCTACACCCACCTCTCTGTCTATATATCCAGCAGTACCACCTGCTCTACACCCACCTCTCTGTCTCTATATCCAGCAGTACCACCTGCTCTACACCCACTTCTCTGTCTGTATATCCAGCAGTACCACCTGCTCTTCACCCACCTCTCTGTCTATATAGCCAGCAGTACCACCTGCTATACACCCACCTCTTTGTCTATATATCCAGCAGTACCACTAGCTATACACCCACCTCTCTGTCTGTATATCCAGCAGTACCACCTGCTCTACACCCACCTCTCTGTCTATATATCCAGCAGTACCACCTGCTCTACACCCAACTGTCTTATATCCAGCAGTACCACCTGCTCTACACCCATCTCTCTGTGTGTATATTCAGCATTACCACCTGCTATACACCCACCTCTTTGTCTGTATATCCAGCAGTATCACCTGCTATACACCCACCTCTCTGTCTTTATATCCAGCAGTACCACCTGCTATGCACACACCTCTCTGTCTGTATATGCAGCAGTACAACTTGCTATACACTGACCTCCCTGTCTATATATCCAACAGTACCACCTGCTCTACACCCACCTCTCTGTCTGTATATCCAACAGTACCACCTGCTCTACACCCACCTGTCTGTCTTTATATCCAGCAGTACCACCTGCTCTACCTCCACTTCTCTGTCTGTATATCCAGTAGTAGCATGTGCTCTACAATCACGTCTTTGTCTATCCAGCAGTACCACCTGCTAAACACCCACCTCTCTGTCTATACATCCAGCAGTACCACCTGGTCTACACCCAGCTGTCTTATATCCAGCAGTACCACCTGCTCTACACCCACCTCTCTGTCTGTATATCCAGCAGTACCACCTGCTCTACACCCACCTCTCTGTCTGTATATCCAGTAGTAGCATGTGCTCTATACCCACCTCTCTGTCTGTATATCCACCCACCTCTCTGTCTTTATATCTAGCAATACCACCTGCACTACCCCACCTCTCTGTATATCCAGCAGTACCACCTGCTAAACACCCACCTCTCTGTCTATACATCCAGCAGTACCACCTTCTCTACACCCACCTGTCTGTATATCCAGCATTACCACCTGCTCTACACCCACCTCTCTGTCTGTATATCCAGCAGTACCACCTGCTCTACACCAATGTCTCTGTCTGTATATCAAGCACTACCACCTGCTCTACACCCACATCTCTGTCTGTATATCCAGCAGTTCTACCTTTTCTAGACTCACCTCTCTTTATCCAGCAGAACTACCTATTCTACACCATCTTTCTGTCTATATATAGGTTCATAGGTAGGTACTAGGCTATCTGCCCGAAGGCATTTATAAGCCTAGCCAGAATGTGTTGGCTTTCACTGCCCCCTTAGATTAGTTCCCTGTGCATCTGTCCAGCAGAGCCACTGAAGTGATCCCCGGGGTAAACTTTCTGTTTCCCATCCACTCGTCAAGGTTTCTCTTGAAGAGTGTTAGCGAGGAGCTCTGCCTAATGTAGATTGGAATCTTGTTCCAAGCATGGGAAGTCTCTGTGACAAGAATATATCCCTCCAGCACATCCTATTTATTGTTGTAGTGAGGTTTAGATCCCTAGAAAGTGTGGCTCGAGGGAATAAGCTTTTCTTTAGGTGAAACATGTCGATCAGTTCTGGGTTGGACATGGACTTGTATGTCAGGCAGAGATCACCTCTGAGTAGGCAGTATGCAACCGAGTACAGCTGGAGTTTCTTCAGTCGAGCTGCATAGGGCATCTGTTTGAGGCCAGTGATCCTCTTGGTGAGGTATTTCTGTGGTCTTTCCAGCTATTGCAGGTGTCTTTTAAGATACATTCCAAATGGGGCATTGTACTCTATGATGGGTCTGATGAGCAATGAGTAGAGGGGCACAATGACCTCTTTTGATCTGGATGCAAACCCTTTTGTGATAAGGTGTGTCACAAAAGGATTTTCTAACCACTTTGGCAATGTGATTATCAAAGGAGAGTTTACTATCTACTTGGGTCACCAGATCCCTTATTACGTCTTCCGTATTTAGGGGACTACCACCTATATGGTAGTTTGTGGGTACTTTGTTTTTTCCAAAGGGGATGACTATGCACTTTTTGGCATTTAGCTTGATGCCATGATTTTGACACCAGGTGTCCGTCTCAGTGAGACCATTTTGGAGGATGTCTGTGTCAGCCAGAGAGTCAATTATAGCCCCTAGTTTGCAGTCATCTGTGAACTTGGTCAGCCATAGTCCTCCTGTGCTTGCCTGTACTTCTGAGAAGTATATGCCAAACATTAGGGGTCCTAGGACTGATTCCTGGGGAAAGCCACTTGTAACCGGTTTAAAGTCAGACCTAGCTCCCGCAACTCTTACCATGTGGGTTCTGTCTGTGAGCCAGTTGGCAACCCATCTTGTGATGTAGGGGTTTATGTTCAGGCTGGTCAGCTTGTCTATAATACCAGAATGGTGTCAAAGGCCTTTGTGAGGTCTAGGTAGGCTGTGTGTACCACCTTTCCCTTATCTATAGCCTTGGTAACTGTCTCAAAGAAGTCCACCAGGTTTAGGAGGCATGATCTGCCCTTAACAAAGATGAACTGGGTAGGGTCCAGTGTTTGGAGATTCCCAATGTCTTTGTTAATAAGTTCCATGATGATGAGCTCCATAGCCTTGCAGACCAAGCTAGTCAGGCTTATAGGCGATAGTTCCCAGGGTCTGTTGTGGCTACACCTTTGTGGAGTGGAATAACCATTGCTGAGCACCACTCTATGGGTACGTAACCTGTGGAGAGTCTGAGTTTGAACAGTGTGTTTAGGCGAGGGGTTAGTTCATTTTTGAGCTCACATAGGATGCAGCCTGGGACTCTGTCCAGTCCCATTGATGCTGTGTTTTTGGCTTTGGAGAGGGCTGTTTTAACCTGAGTGTCTGTAATTTCAGGAGCTCTACATTCATCTATTATAGTTATGGGCCCTTCTGGGGGTGAGAGGGGGGTGAAGTTTGTAATGACCCTGTCTGCCAGGATGTTGGCAATATCGGTCAGTTCAGTGTATTTTGTTTCTTTCTGCACTAACTCTGAGCAGATCTGAGCATTGCCACTTAGATTCTTGACATAGCTAAAGAATGCCTTGTGGTTATCTTTGGAGTCCTTGGCAATTTTTCTTTCGAAACTCACCTTGGATGCTTTTATGAGGGATTGTAGTTTCTTGCTGATACTGATCAGGAATGTCTTCCCTTCTTGGGATTTTACTCTTTTCTGTACTAGTTTCCTCCTTCTATTGTATAGCTTATTTATGGCAGGAGTCCACCAGACTGGTTTCCTTTTCTTGGAGGAGTGAGTCTTGGTTTTGCTTGGGATAGCACGATCCATGCATTCTTGTAGGTGCCCGTAGAATGCATTAGTAAAGGATTTTGCAGCTTGGACAATGTTATCCTTTAGCATGAGGGCTTTGAAACTTTCCACCTTGGTCTTAAGTAACGTGAAGTTTGCTTTTGAAAAGTTTTTCACAATGGTTTCCTTGTCTGGGGGTGGGGGCGGAATGTGGATATCCAAAGTGATTCATTTATGGTCAGATCTAACCAGTGAGGGGTTGACCTCCGGTTGGTGATGACCAGGTCAAATATGTTGTCACCTCTGTTGTGAGTGTTGACCAGTTGATCCAGGGCATTTGAGTTTATAAATTCTAGGAAATGTTGGGTAAGGGAGTTAGTACTTGAGTAGTTCTCCCAATTAATGTTTGGGTAATTGAAAGCACCCAATATTAGGGTGTTTGGTAGGACCATTATATTTCCCAGTGTTTCCAGAAATGCAAAATGGGGATCCTGGGACATGGTGGGTGATCTGTAGCAAGCTACAATTTGAATTGCAGTTTTGCCCATTGTTAGTTGCACGTGGATGATCTCTGAAGCATCGTGCTCTGCCACTAACCTGGAGGTGTGGGTATCCTTGATGAATATGGATACGCCCCCGCCTTTTGTATTTCGGTCTGGGTTATGTGGCTGAAATGTATGGTATGAGTTGTAGCCTGGTAGTGCTGGAGTTCTCTCTGGAGCCTTAAACCAGGTTTCTGTTACTGTACATATATCGATTTTCTCCATACTGAGGAGTGCCTTGAGTGTGTGCATTTTGAGGTTTAGACTTCTGGCATTGAGTAGCATCACCCTCAGTTTTTTGTTACTTGTGCTATTTATGGCGGTGGGTTTGTCTTTTGAGCCTTGCCTGAAAAAGGCACTATGGGGGTGGCAAGAGCCTTGGCCAGTATTCGAAAGCTTAAGGGTGACAGGTGCAAGCCATCTCTAGTGAAGCAGCGTGGCTTGTCGAGCATGTCATCCCAGATGGACAGACACTGGATCCCCTTTGAATGACACCAGAAACTTAGCCAATTGTTGAAATTGATAATTTTTTCTTTATACTGTGGCATCATTCTTGGTGAGGGCAGGATGCTACTCAGGGTCAGGGTCATACCGGCCTGGGCTACAAGATCAGAGAGCTCTTCCATGTCTCTTTTCATGTAGTCCAGGGAGGTATTGCTCAGGTCATTCACACCAACATGGACAATGACAGAGTCATATTTGTACTTGCTCTGGAGTGACCTGAGTGCTTGTGTTATGTGGCGGATCCTGGCACCCGACAGGCAGCTAACAGTAACCTTCTCCTTATTCAGCCTAGTGAGTGGGACGTCAGTGTGCCTGACTATAGAGTGGGTATGTTATTTTGCCTTAAGGACTGTGATTGCATGGCACACTGTTTTTGTGAAGTATGTGTTTCATGATTTGTATTGGGGGGGGGGTGGAGGTTGCTTGGATGTCTGCTTTGGAGGTCTCTGTTGCTTTTGCAGATTTTTATTTAGAGCCTCTGAGTATGTTTTCATGTATTTATGTGTGTTTTTTGCTGGTGCTGGTTTAATGGGTCTATGTGAGACCGGTGGTGTGATGCAAGTATTTTCCTTCTCCTCTTGACTGTCTGATCCAGCCTTGGGTTGAGAGAGCTTAGTCCCGAGTTTGGCTGTATAATTGCATCTCACATGTATTAGTGTTTGGTGGTAGGAAGAGAGGGTTGTCTGTGTACATGAGGCAGTTGTAACATTGCCTCAAAATGCCCAGATTCACCAGTTGGACTGGAGAGTGCCTGAAACTACCCCTTGGACATGCCCTGTTAGGTACAGTGAACTGTTTTACTGAATGGCTGGTAAGGTTGAATAGAGAGCCTTGTCCTTCTGTACAGTATAGGAGGGTCTAGTGCTAGGATTTATAAGTGCTTGCTATGAGTTTTGAGCAAGTGCTGGGCTGAGAAATAAATGGCTTGAGTGCTTAAGTTGAAAGTTTGTCTAGCTCCAAGGGAAAAATTGAAGAGGAGACTTTGCGGAGCTTGATACAACTATTACAATTCTTTAAGAAAATAGATAACTGCTTATCCAAGTACTTCGATATTGCTGTAGTAATCCATCTCTTAGAAGAGACTATATGACTCATGGGTGGTTTTATTAAACCTTTATGGATTTTAGGAAGTCCACATGTAAATGGAGTTGTTGGGTGGGCTAAATAAAAATGATAGATTTCTGGTGTTATTCTACCTTCTATTAATAGGTCATAGGGATAACCTTTAACTTTTGCTGTAACATTATTGACAAAACTCTTGTTAACTTCAAGAAAAGTACTGACATCTGACAAAAAATCCTTCATCCAGGCATTATATTGACTGACATTCACCATTACTAAATCCTTCATCCAGGCATTATATTGACTGACATTCATTACTATCATGCCACCTTTGTCTGCAGGCTTAATAATTAGATCATTATTTGCACAAACAGAATTCAGTGCCTCGGTTCAGTGCAACTAAGATTGTAAAATTTTTCACCTTTGTCTGTTAAAAAAAAAAAAAAAAAAAAAGCTTCATAAATTTCTTGTTCAGACATACTCAAAAATACTTTTACTGTAGGGCTATTACAAGGAATAAAAGTACTAGAGCGCTTTAAAGCTAGATCATCACAGTCATCAGTGTTTTTATATAATAATATGAGGTCTACAGTTCTTGCAAACAGTCTCAATTCTGTTACTAGTTCATTCAAATCCCCAGCAGAGGATGGAACGAATGAAAGCCCTTTATTTAAGAGCTGAAGCTGAGCTGGAGTCAAAGCATAATCAAACAAATTAAATATAGTGTTCGATTCTACAGTCACTTCATTTTTTTTATTTCATTTCTTGCCCTACCTTGTTGAACTGCTTCTGTAGGCTCTGCTAGTCTTCTTTTCTCGGTCTTACCAGTTTCCGATGGTTGCTGCTCCCTCTGATCTTCTCTTTCACTGCTATCTGTTGCTGTAGTTGAAAATGCCTCTATAGTAAAAAAAAAAAGGGGGGGGGGGATTAATTTCTTCACGGCAGATAGTCCACCAGGGCTTAATAGCAGCAACAGTATTAAATCGGCTTTAAAATATAAACATGTTATTTAAGGAATAATTATTTCAGTTTGATGTGTCCTTTTTAAAGTTTATTACTGATGTTAATTGGAGGTGTGAATTGATTGGGTGACTTTGATGTATAAGGAAGAACTGTTTGCATTTTTCTTATATTGAAAAAGTTTTACTCAAAGTTTTATTTTGTGCTTCATGTAGTGTTATTAAATTAATCCACTGAACGGTGGATTTCGGGTTTGTTTCTTATTGTATATTTTAACAGAAGAGCTAGCCAATTCATTGAAAATTGAAACTAAGAATAACAGAACTTTAGATATACGAGTGGAAAAAGGATCTATACATCTGTTGTGAACAAATTACAAATCTTTTCCAATTGCTTTTGTTAAGTTCCCTAGTGGAAAGGTTTTTGGAATGATAAAAGGATGTGACAGACTAGGGAGTACAGCCTGGACAGTCTAGCAAGCAATGGAACTGAAAATAACATGAAATAATTTTAAGCCTTGAATGTCTGGGTGAATCAAGTTCGTTGGGTGAGACGGGTCGTCTGGAGTTAGATCCAGAAACCATGGCAGATGGATAAGATGAGGCCAGAGGAAGGAAAACCATATTTGTCAAGGCCAATAAGGAGCAATGAGGATTCCTGTTTCTTTAATTAACATGGTTTCTGAAGAAATTTAGGGAACAGGGGTAAGGCATATTACTTCCCCTGCCCTTGAATGAGACTGCCCACAACTGCTCCTGTGCCCACCGGTAAGCCATAATTGCATAAACTATTCTTTTTTGTACCAAGTTCCATATCCTATGTAATTACAGATGAAAATGCTGTATATTTTAGCCTGATGTCTTTTTATCTCAGCTGCACTGCAATGAACCACTGATATATTTGTGCTGTGATCTACTGTTATCATTTCTATGCAAGCTGCATAGGTTCATAGGTTCATATCCAGCAGAACTAACTGGTCTACACCCAACTCTACATCTGTATATCCAGCAGTACCACCTGTTTTACAGCCACCTCTCTGTTTATATAGCCAGCAGCACCACCATTTCTACACCCACCTCTCTGTCTGTATATCCATCAGTAGCACCTGCTCTACACTCACCTGTCTGTCTTTATATCCAGCAGTACCACATGCTCTATACCCACCTCTCTATCTATATATCCAGCAGTACCACCTGCTCTACACCCACCTGTCTGTATATCCAGCAGTACCACCTGCTCAACACCCACCTGTCTGTCTATATATCCAGCAGTACCACCTGCTCTACACCAATGTCTCTGTCTGTGCATCAAACAGTGCCACCTGCTCTACACCTGCATCCCTGTCTGTATATCCAGAAGTTCCACCTTTTCAAGACCCACCTCTCTGTCTCTATGTCCAGCAGTAGAATGTGTTCTACACCCACCTATCTGTCTGTATATCTAGCAGTACCACCTGCTCTACACCCACCTCTCTGTCTATACGTCCAGTAGTACCACCTGCCCTACACTTACCTTTTTCTCTCTATATCAAGCAGTACCACATGCTTTACACCCACCTCTAAGTCTATATATCCAGCAGTACCACCTGTTCTACACTCACCTCTCTCTCTCTATAGATATATCTATATATATATATATATATATATATATATATATATATATATATATATATATATATGCAGCACTACCCCTGTTGTACACCCACCTCTCTGTCTGTATATCCAGCAGTACCACCTGCTCTACATCCACCTCTCTGTTTATATATCCAGCAGTACCACCTGTTCTACACCCACCTCTCTCTCTCTCTATAGATATATCTTTATATATCTATATATATATATATATATATATATATATATATATATATGTATATATATATATATATATATATATATATATATATATATGCAGCACTACCCACTGTTGTACACCCACCTCTCTGTCTGTATATCCAGCAGTATCCCCTACCCTTCACCCACCTCTCTGTCTCCATATCCAGCAGAACCACCTATTCTACACCACCTTTCTGTCTATATATCTAACAGAACTACTTGGTCTACACTCACCTCTCCATCTGTATATTCAGCAATACCACCTGTTCTACACCCACCTCTGTTTATATATCCAACAGTACCACCTTTTCTACACCCACCTCTCTGTCTGTATATCCAGTAGTAGCACCTGTTCTACACCCACATCTCTGTCAGTATATACATCAGTAGCACCTGCTCTACACTCACATGTATGTCTTTATATCCAGCAGTACCACCTGCTATACACCCACCTCTCTGTCTGCATATCCAGCACTGCCACCTGTTCTACACCCATCTCTCTGTCTGTATATCCAGCAGTACCACCTGCACTACACCCACCTCTCTGTCTATATAGCCAGCAGTACCACCTGGCCTACACCCACCTCTCTCTCTCTGTATATCAGCCAGTACCACTTATTATATACCCACCACTCTGTCTACATATCTACCAGAACCACATGCTGTACGCCCACCTCTCTGTCTGTATATCCAGCAGTAGCACCTGCTCTACACCAACCTCTCTGTCTATATATTCAGCAGTACCACCTGTTCTACACCAACCTCTCTGTCTATATAACCAGCAGTAGCACCTGCTCTACACCCACCTCTCTGTCTATATATCTAGCACTACCACTAGCCCTACACCCACCTCTCTATATATACTGTATATCCAGCTGGACCACCTCCTCTACCCCAGCTCTCTGTCTATATAAGCTCCACTGCCATCTACCTGCCATATATCTGTGGTGGCTTACTAGTAAATCGCATTGGCCATGGTGTGCAGGCTTCTGGGTTCGGGCCTTGCAGAGGCTGTTTATTTTGGGTTGGGAGGGTGGCCTAAGGGTTTGGAGGGTGGCCTAATGGTTAAGGTGTAAATACAAGCTGCAGGGTTTGAGTCTCACAAGGGATAATTGGCTAGGCTTACAATGGCTTGCAAGGGCAGTTAGCTTAGTACTAATCTATGAACATCTATGAACATTACTCTACACCCCTTTCTCTGTCTATATCTCTAGCCTACCCCCTGCTTTACACACAACTCTCTGTCTATATATATCCAGCAGTACCACCTGCTCTACACCCACCGCTGTGTTTATATATCCAGCAGGACCACCTTCTCTACCCCACCTCTCAATATATGCTCCACTGCCACCTACTCTACACCCCTCTCTCTGTCTATATCTCTATCCTACCCCCTGCTCTACACCCAACTCTCTGTCTATATATCCAGTAGTACCACCTGCTCTACAACTACCTCTCTTAAAGTATATAGAGTTGTACCAACTCCTCTACACCCACCTGTCTGTTAATATATCCAGCAGTACCACCTGTTCTACACCCACCTCTCTATATATCCAGCACTACCCCCTGCTCTACACCCACCTCTTTGTCTGTATATCCAGTAGCACCACCCGTTCTGCACCCACCTCTCTGTTTACATATCCAGCAGTACCACCTACCCTAACCACACCTCTCTGTCTGCATATAGATCACTACCACCTGTTCTACACCAATATCTCTATCTATATATCCATCCGTACCACCTGTTCTACACCCACGTCTCTGTCTTTATGTCCAGCAGAACTACCTGCTGTATACCCACCTGCCTATATGTCCAGCAGTTCTACCTGTTCAACACCCACCTCTCCATCTATATATATCCAGCAGTAACACCTCCCTACACCCACCTCTCTGTCTGTTTACCAGCAACACCACCTGTTCTACACCACACTCCCTGTCTATATATATCCAGCAGTGCCACCTTTTCTACACCAACGTGTCTACATATTTAGCAGTACCACGTGTTCTACACCCATCTCTCTGTCTATATATATAGCACTACCACCTGCTCTACACCCACCTTTCTGTCTGTATATCCAGCACTACCACCTGCTCTACACCCACCTCTCTGTCTTTATATCCAGCAGTACCAGCTGCTATGCATCCACCTTTCTGTCTGTATATCCAGCAGTACTACATGCAGTACACCCACCTCTCTGTCTATATATCTAGTGTTACCACCTGCTCTACACCCACCTCTCTGTGTATATATCCAGTAGTACCACTTGTTCTACACCCACCTCTCTCTCTCTATATGGAGCACTACCCCCTGTTGTACACCCACCTCTCTCTCTGTATATCCAGCAGTACCACCTGCTCTACACCCACTTCTCTGTCTGTATATCCAGCAGTATCCCCTACCCTTCACCCACCTCTCTGTCTCCATATCCAGCAGAACCACCTGTTCTACACCACCTTTCTGTCTATATATCCAGCAGAACCACCTGGTCTACACCCACCTCTCCATCTGTATATCCAGCAGTACCACCTGTTCTACAACCACCTCTCTGTCTGTATATCCAACAGTACCACCTGCTCTACATCCAACTCTCTGTTTGTATATCCAGAAGTACAGCCCACCATACAACCACCTCTTTATCTGTATATCCAGCAGTAGCACCTGTTCTACACCCATATCTCTGTTTATATATCCAGCAGTAACACCTGTTCTACACCCACCTCTCTATATATCCAGCACTACACCCTGCTCTACACCCACCTCTCTGTCTGTATATCCAGTAGCACCACCCGTTCTGCACCCACCTCTCTGTTTACATATCCAGCAGTACCCCTTGCCCTAACCCCACATCTCTGTCTGCATATCCATCACTACCACCTGCTCTACACCAACATCTCTATCTATATATCAATCCGTACCACCTGTTCTACACCCACGTCTCTGTCTTTATGTCCAGCAGAACTACCTGCTGTATATCCACCTGCCTATATGTCCAGCAGTTCCACCTGTTCAACACCCACATCTCCATCTATATATATCCAGCAGTACCACCTCCCTACACCCACGTCTCTGTCTGTTTACCAGCAACACCACCTGTTCTACACCACACTCCCTGTCTATATATATCCAGCAGTGCCACCTTTCATAGGTTCATAGTTTCATAGTTTAGTACTAAGCTAACTGCCCTTGCGAGCCATTTTTAAGCCTAGCCAATTATCCCTTGTGAGACTCAAACCCTACACCTTGTGTTTGTAAGGCAAACACCTTAGCCATTAAGCCACCCTCCCAACCCTTTTCTACACCGACGTGTCTACATATTTAGCAGTACCACGTGTTCTACACCCACCCCTCTGTCTATATATATAGCACTACCACCTGCTCTACACCCACCTTTCTGTCTGTATTTCCAGCACTACCACCTGCTCTACACCCACCTCTCTGTCTGTATATCCATCAGTATCACCTGCTATACACCCACCTCTCTGTCTTTATATCCAGCAGTACCAGCTGCTATGCATCCACCTTTCTGTCTGTATATCCAGCAGTACTACATGCGGTACACCCACCTCTCTGTCTATATATCTAGTGTTACCACCTGCTCTACACCCACCTCTCTGTGTATATATCCAGTAGTACCACTTGTTCTACACCCACCTCTCTCTCTATATATGGAGCACTACCCCCTGTTGTACACCCACCTCTCTCTCTGTATATCCAGCAGTACCACCTGCTCAATGCCCACATCTCTGTCTGTATATCCAGCAATATCCGCTACCCTTCACCCACCTCTCTATCTCCATATCCAGCAGAACCACTTGTTCTACACAACCTTTCTGTCTATATATCCACCAGAACCACCTGGTCTACACCCACCTCTCCATCTGTATATCCATCAGTACCACATGTTCTACATCCACCTCTCTGTCTGTATATCCAACAGTACCACCTGCTCTACACCCAACTCTCTGTTTGTATATCCAGAAGTACAGCCCACCATACAACCACCTCTCTATCTGTATATCCAGCAGTAGCACCTGTTCTACACCCACCTCTCTGTTTATATATCCAGCAGTAACACCTGTTCTACACCCACCTCTCTGTTTATATATCCAGCAGTACAGCCCGCCATACAACCACCTCTCTATCTATATATCCAGCAGTAGCACCTGTTCTACTCCCACATCTCTGTTTATATATCCAGCAGTAACACCTGTTCTACTCCCACATCTCTGTTTATATATCCAGCAGTAGCACCTGTTCTACTCCCACATCTCTGTTTATATATCCAGCAGTAGCACCTGTTCTACTCCTACATCTCTGTTTATATATCCAGCAGTAGCACCTGTTCTACTCCCACATCTCTGTTTATATATCCAGCAGTAGCACCTGTTCTACTCCCACATCTCTGTTTATATATCCGGAAGTAGCACCTGTTCTACTCCCACATCTCTGTTTATATATCCAGCAGTAGCACCTGTTCTACTCCCACATCTTTGTTTATATATCCAGCAGTAACACATGTTCTACACCCAGCCCTCTGTCGTCATACCCAGCAGTACCACTGGATTTCCACCCACCTCCTTATCTATATATCAAGCAGCGCCACCTACTCTACACCCACCTCTCTATCTATATATTCAGCAGTACCACCTGCCCTACTCCCACCTTTCTCTCTCTATATCAAGCTGTACCACATGCTCTACACCAACCTCTCTATCTATATATCCAGCAGTACCACCATACCAACACTCCTTCCCCTACATCCGACCCTCACCTACGGAAACATAAGGCCAATCGGCTCCTAGGACAACATCTGCCCTATACATAGTTGTCCATTTCACACACGTGCCCACTGGACACTTGTAACCCTTGTAATATGCATCACAACATGCTCCTGTTATCCTCACCCCTGTCCCTCAGGCGCACGATCCTGGTATGCACATCACTCCTAAATGGTCCAGGTACACGTGATGAGGATGACCCCATTGTACACACAACACTATCGGTTCCTCTATGGTTACCCCATTTACCTTTATCATGATGATGATGTTGCACACAGCACCTTGCAAGAGTACTGTTCACACATAATGATTGGATAGGTACTGTTGTGTTAATGTACATTACATGCACAGAGTGATGTATATGGCCAGTGTACAACTATTTGCGTGTATGAATGACACATGTCTGTCTGAGGGAGTCTTAAGTTCACATAGAACAACACCACTACATAATACAGGCATCGCTGGTGTTTCCAGTTTCATTAGTTTGTAATGCTTTGTTGCCACATGATATGTTCCTGATATATCTCTATATATGTATGTACCTATATGCTGGACATAAACACTCACATATACATCTACAGGATGGGATACATTCCTATAATGTTGAATGACTGCGCTGTATGATATGTTTGTCGTACTGTCTGTTGTCTGTATATCTGCCATGGTGTATTGGTAATTCACATTAGGTGTGTGTTCAGGGTCATAGGTTCATAGGTTCATAGGTTCATACTAGGCTATCTGCCCGAGGGCATTTATAAGCCTAGCCCATAGTTTTGTGGCTTACGCCACCCCTTTAGTTTGGAGAAACTATGCCCATTATTTAGCTGTGCCTTTGTCGAGCAGTGACACTGAGGTAACCCCTGGGGTGTATCTGCGATCTCCCATCCATTGGTCAAGATTCCTCTTGAACAAGGCCAGCGAGGTGCTCTGCCTCACATAAACCAGGATTTTGTTCCACAGCATAGGGAGTCTTTGGGTGATGAATCTATCCCTCCAGCACGTCCTATTAATAACCGTGTCGAGGTTTAAGTCTCCCGCCCTTGTGGCTCTGAGGGATCTAGATTTTTTGAGATGAATCATGTTCATCAAATCTGGGTTTGACATGGCCTTGTATGTCAGGCATAGGTCACCTCTGAGCAAGCGGTAAGCAACTGAATATAACTGGAGTTCTTTCAGTCGGGCAGCATAAGACAGATTTTGAGACCCTTTATCCTTTTGGTGAGGAACTTTTGTGGCCTCTCCAGCTGCTGCAAGTGTCGGGTCAGATACATTCCGAATGGGGCATTGTACTCGATCATTGGTCTGATGAGTGATGAGTATAGGGAGACTATGACTTCCCTTGATCTAGATGTGAATCCCTTCATGATAAGGTGGGCAATGTAGAAGGTCTTCCTAACTACTTTAGCAATATGAGTGTCGAATGAAAGGCTACTGTCAACCTGGGTTCCCAGATCCCTAATAACTTCTTCTGTGTTCAGGGGATTGCCACCTATATGGTAGCTAGGGGTAACCTTATTTTTCCCGAAGGGTATGACTATGCATTTCTTGGCATTTAACTTAAGGCCATGGCTCTGGCACCAGTTATCCATTTCTGTGAGACCCTTCTGAAGGATATCTGTGTCGGATGTGTTTTCAACTACGGCGCCCAGTTTGCAGTCATCTGCAAACTTCGTCAGCCATAACCCTCCTGTGTTTGCTTGTACTTCAGAAAAGTAGATGCCAAACAAGAGTGGGCCCAGGACTGAGCCCTGTGGGACACCACTTGTGACAGGCTTTGAGTCTGACATGGCGCCAGCAACTCTGACCCTGTGGGTTCTGTCACTCAGCCAGTTTGCAACCCATCTTGTAATGTATGGGTTTACATTTAAGTTGATGAGTTTTTCAATGATACCCGAGTGAGGTATTGTATCGAAAGCCTTCGCCAGGTCTAGGTAGGCTGTATGGACTGCCTTTCCCTCGTCAATGGCCTTGGTGACTGTTTCAAAAAGTCAACCAAGTTTAAAAGGCATGATCTGCCTTTGACAAAGTCAAACTGGATTGGATCCAAAGTCTGCAAATTCCCTGTCTTTATTTATGAGATCCATTATGATCCTCTCCATGGCTTTGCAGATAAGGCTTGTCAAGCTAATGGGATGGTAATTTCCAGGGTCGGTGGAGGCACCGCCTTTGTGGAGTGGGACCACAGTCGCTGTGCGCCACTCCTGGGTAATGCATCCAGAGGTGAGACTAAGATTAAACAGCTGTCCTAACTGTGGGTTTAATTCCTCATTGAGTTCATGGAGCATACAGCCGGCGACACCATCAGGTCCCATGGATGCTGTGTGCTTTGCCTTGGAGAGAGCAGTTCTCACCTGGGCGTTAGAGATGTTTGGGGGGCTACAATCATTTGGTATAGATATCTCTCCTTTAGAGGGGGAGGGGGGGAGAAGTTTGCACTGAACCTGTCAGCCAGTATGTTGGCAATGTCTGTAGGATCAGTAATCTTCACATCATTTTGAACTAATTCTGAGCATATCTGGGAGTTTCCTCCTAGGTTTCTGACATAGCTAAAGAATGCCTTATGGTTGTCTTTAGAGTCCTTAGCTATTTTTTTCTCAAAATTAGCTTTGGATGATTTTATGAGAGCTCTTAGCTTTTTACTTATAGTGATCAGCGGTGTCTTACCTTTTAAGGATTTTGCTCTATCTTGTAGTAGCTTTCTCCTTTTGTTGTAGAGTTTGTTTATGGCTGGGGTCCACCAGACTGAACGCTTGCCTTTGGTACAAAGAGTCTTTGTTTTGCTTGGGATTGCCGGATCCATGCAGCCTGCAGGTGCTGGTAGAAGGCATTTGTAAGTGATTCAGCGGTTTGAGTAATGCTAACCGCGGCTCAGGGCCTTAAAGGAGACCACTCTAGTCTTTAGAAGTGTGTAGTCGGCTTTCGAGAAGTTCTTTACTGTGTTCTTTTCATTTCGGGTGGGGCGGGATGAGGACCTCCAGCGAGATTAGTTTGTGATCAGATCTCACCAGTGAGGGGTATACTTCTGGCGTTGAACATTGTGCTCCCATGTTCATGATGATGAGATCAAGTATGTTCTCTCCTCTTGTGGGGATGGTGACTAGTTGTTCCATGGCATTTGAGTTTATGAATTCCAGGAACTTTTGGGCTAGAGTGTTTGGGCTTGAGTAGTGTTCCCAGTCTATATTAGGGTAGTTGAAGTCACCTAGTATGATGGTGTTCGGAGATACATTTATCCCCTCCAGTGTTTTCAGGAAGGCCATATGAGGTTCCTGAGTTTGCAAGGGTGGCCTGTAACATGCTACAAATTGCAGAGCAGTCTTGCCTATGGTTAATTGCACCTGGATGGTTTCCGATGCATCGTGCGATGCCACCAATCTTGAGGTGTAGGTGTCCTTGATGAATATGGATACCCCTCCTCCTTTCTTGGTATTGTCCGGGTTTTGGGGCCGGAACGCATGATATGAGGTAAAACCTGATAGTGCTGGGGTGCTCTCAGGAGCCTTGAACCAGGTTTCTGTCACAGCACAGACATCGATGTTCTCCATACTGAGAAGGGCCTCGAGTGTCTGCATCTTGAGGTTGAGACTTCTGGCATTGAGCAGCATTACCCTTAGTTTTTTTTCTTTGTTTTGTTCTAGGGTGGTAGGTTTAGAATTTGAGCCTTGCCTAAAAAGGCACTATGGGGGTGGCAAGAGCCTTTGCCAAAATCCGAATCCCAGGGTGACAAGTGCAAGCCGCCCTCATGGCAGCGTGGCTTGTCCAGCATGTCATCCCAGGTTGACAGACATTGGATCCCCTTTGAATGACACCAGAGTTTAAGCCAATTGTTAAAGCTGATCATCTTATCTCTGTATTGTGGCATCATTCTTGGTGAAGGTAGGATACTGCTCAAGGTCAGGGTCATACCTGCTTGGGCTACATAATCAGAGAGCTCCTCTATGTCTCTTTTCATGTAAGTCCAAGGAGGTTTCGACCCTTGCAGAGGATGTTTATTTGGTTGCAGGGCAGAACAAGGCCATTGGATATGGTGGGAGTAAGGCACATTAAAGGTGTGTGTGGGTTTGTGCTGTGTTAAGCACTGCTGGCCTCTGGTTACAGCTTCTTACACTCGGTTAGCCTCTACATTGCTTTACCAGTGCAATACTCGCATACTGGTAGCCAAACACGCTCACTCCTGCACTTGCAAATGCACTGACATTGGTGCTTGCATCTGTCACTCACACTCCTGGGTGGGATCGAGGACTACAATATTACCTTGTGATGCCTATTACATCGGACTACATGACTACAGTATTGGGAATGGCTGCCCATTAGGTGACGGCATGGCGTTCGACTGTACGGAATCAGCGGCCTGTCCAGTGAATTAATCATATTATTTGTGTGTTCCTCATACAATCTACTCCCATCTGGCTGATACATGGGAATTGAGACTCTTCAATACAGACAAGTAATTGGGTTTTGGGAGCCACATCCATCGGCCGAGTCATGCTACCGCATACCTGTTATAAGTTTGCCACCTTTTCAATTGGCCAAGGTGGGACTTTAGGGTTAACACCTGTCCCACTCTGTGAGGGACAGTCCCTGTTTAGGCAGTTGTGTCCTGCAAAAATAATCAAGACATAGCAAATGTCCTGAGATTACAGGACAATATTATATCCTAAGTTTCTTTAATAGTTGCATAAAACAGTTATTTTATTTATGAAACTTCTATATATTATGTGAAGTAGCATAAGCAATTCAAATGTTACTAGAATAAGCTTTTATTTGTGCAAATAAGTAAAATTCTGTACTATGCATGGCTGTCCTGGAAAGTCTGACATTTCTACAGAACATGTCCCACTTTGGGCATTTGAAAAGGTGGCAACCCTATAGGACCTTTATATAGAGACATCAGATTTTGCAGGGCAACACATACCCACAGCCAGTACAAAGGATAGTACTTCACTGTTTTGCCTACATAGAAGGTTATTCTTGTAGCATTATACTTGCTTATACTGTTTCTTATAACATTTAGGTGTTTCAGATACAAAATAATTGTTTTATGCAACTACTACAGACAATATAGGAAATCTTTGTCCTAAATCACAGGACATTTGCCATAATTACAATTATTTTGCAGGACACAACTGCCCAAAGGGGAGTGTCCCTCGCAAAGGTGGACAGGTGGTAAACCCAACCCTATTATTTTATCATCTATTTAAGGTAGTCGGCGGAACATGTGCATTCTCTCACTAGCAGTCCTCTCATACGAATGGGGAAGAATGAACACTGAATCAGGGACACTGCATAACAACCTCAGGGACACATTTAGAAGTTTGGTGCTGTTAACCTGACACATTGACAGACCCAGAGCACATATGTATTCATACACATTGTCTGAGGTACATGCTGTTTATGACTCTTACATGTTGTCATTATTCATTACGTGTATTCCGCCACCTTTCCTCCTAATATCACTAGTTCTAGGAGGGTTTAGTTGGGACTGAGTTAGATTCTGATTCGTAATCATGGACGTCCCTGGTAATCTGGGTAGTTCAATGATATGGTCCCTATGTGTTCCCCCAATGGTTTATGGACTATCCAGCAGATGTGATCTTAAGGTTTGGGAGGTATGGGCATCTGCTATGCCCACATCGGAATATTACTTACATCCACTGGGCGGTCCTAATACGGCTCTGTCAGCCAACACCTGCACGCCTAGGCCCATAATTGCATACCCATAGTTCCCCAACCTGCCACTCCTCTACAGCACTCATCCTTACTGTGGGCGCAGGTGGGGTATAAACACACCCCTACACACTGCCCACTCTCCCCGTGTCGGGACACATGTCATACATTGTGTCAACCCATGTGTTATCAGGCTTGCACAACCTACTGGTCCGTGTACAGCTACATCCTGGTCGCATCAATCTTTACAGGGCTTGGCTACAAGAACTAAATTTTTCATGTCCCACAAGGGACATCACTGTCCGTGTTTAAAGTGTAGACCTTGTAGATCTCTTCCACTGGTAGTTTCCTGCCGGTGGTCTGGGAAGCAGTGGTGTATTTACTTTTATTGCATGTCTGTATGTCTTACCGGCCTAGCTGGGGGGGTGGGAAGTAGATGTTTGTTTATTGGACCTCCCACGAACATATGCCCGGACTGAACATATGTTACCCGTAACTGCTGTATCATATTCTAGGTATATACATGTGTATATTTACTGTATCATATATATATATATATATATATATATATATATATATATATATATATATATATATTTTTTTTTTACATTAATATATACAGATATATCTGTATATGTATGCATACATGTATATTCATATCTTGCAGTGTATATATATATATATATATATATATATATATATATATATATATATATATATGATCTAACAACATATGGTTCTATGGTTGTCTGCATATGTACAGAGTCATATGTGGGTATGTATCTGTATTCTTTCTCTGTATGTATACATTCATACTACAGCGAGGGAGAAGCATATCTCTATCTCGCTATGGGTACATATACACACACAGAGCTTTACTTATATACGTCTACATCTGGTTATTCTGTTCCATGCCATATAGATTACACTTTGCTTTAGTGGGTCTCGCAGTGGGTGTGGCTGCTCATTGGGCGATGCCTCTGCCCAATGAACACATCCGCTTGCATCCCTAGGGCTGTCCATATTGGCCAACATCAGCCAACACCTGCACACCTAGACTCATAAGTGGCAACCCATAATTCCCTCACCCTCACCTTCCCGACAGCACCCATCCTTACTCTGGGACCTGGTGGGTTCTGGACACACCACTACACGCTGCCCACTCTCCACTTCACGGGACCCATTTCATACAATTGTCTCGGCCCATGGGTAATCTGAGTTACCCACCCTTGTATTCCGAGTCTGTATACACCATGAACAAAATGGACAATCTATCGCATTTATATGGTTTGGCCAATTTTTGGGGTGACCCACAAGGGACGCTCCAGTATGTGTTCCATGATTAGAATCCACGGGTTTACTGTGTGTCCCTTCAGGTGTATCCTGCCTGTGGTCTGGGGAGCAGTGGACACTTTACATTACTTGCGTGTATAGTTCCCTTCTCCGGCTGTGGGGGGGGGGGGCAGGGACGTCGGGAGGCATAGGCACTGTACTGATTTCAGTACAACTTGTAGAAGGGGGGGTAGCATTTTAAATTGTCTTTATTTTCGCGCTTTACTGCACGATGACGTCAGCACGCTTTAGGCAGCCAGTCGGAATGGAGCTCCAGCCTCCAAATGCTTGAGCGGGAGGTAGCGTATTAAATTTTTTTGTTTGAGCTCCATATGCTTTCCGAGCGGGAGGTAGCGTTTTAAATTGTCTTGTTTGAGTCCTGAGCTGGTCTCACGTCGTGGAGAGGAGGATTCCCAAGCTGGTCTCACTTCATGGAGGGTTGGTGAGTACTATGAATGAAGTGTGTGTCGGAATGGATGGAGCTGGTAGCGTTTTAAACTGTCTTCTTTGATTCCCGAGCTGGTAGCGTTTTAAACTGTCTTCTTTGATTCCCGAGCTGGTAGCGTTTTAAACTGTCTTCTTTGATTCCCGAGCGTGTGTGTGTGTGTGTGTGTGTGTGTGTGTGTGTGTGTGTGTGTGTGTGTGTGTGTGTGTGAGAAAATGCCCCAGGAGGGACTCTGACCTATTAAGTCTGGCTATTTTTTCCCCACCATGCAGTTTTGCACAACAGTCCTCTGTGATCCTTACCCCATTCCTTATTTTCCTGCTTGTTTCCTATTTTTCCCAAGTGTCTGAGGATAATGTGAGGAGAGGGGAGAACCAGGGATTCCAACAGCATCTTTTGGTGATCTGGAGATATTGTGTAGTTTGTCAGCTCACCCTATTCCTGTGTGGTGTGTGATGGGCACACCACCAATACTACTGAGCCTAAATACTGACCAAGTGCTATATGTTTGCTTACACACACACACACGTGCATGTGCACGCACACACATACATATACACACATAACCAAGGTGAGGTGAGCTGCAGATTTATGGAGTACTTGACAGAGGAATTGCCCACACATGGCTCGTTTTCAGTACTTGCTACTTAACTTAGTCTCTGTCATGTGGAAACCATGTGTCATGCTGATTCTTCTCCTCCCACAACATCCAGGATTAGCATGGCCACTCCCCAGACCAACCTACTCAGCACTTGAACTTAATTAGCTGAACTCAGTTCTCTGAGACTAGAATCAGGATTCTATTCCTTTGTGCCTTGGAGCTAGCACTGTCATTTAATTTCCTCATATGCCGAACAGGGTTCAGATTCTAATCAGGCAAATTATTATAACCAGAATTGATCTGTGTCATTTCCCACAGTTTCTGAATTTTTGAATCAGTTTTGAGCATTTATCCTCCACTGGAAAGCTACTATGAGTCGAACTACTACTGTGTCAAACTTGCCTCACATTGCCCTTGGATTGCTCTCCCTGTTTTAGTGCTCTACTGACGTGATCACGCATAAGTAGTTTTAAAGCAAAGCCTGCACTTCCTTTATCTGTCTATGTAAGTTTTAACTAGGTGCTCTAATTTCTTTGTTATACCAAGGTCATGCAGTAGGTAAAATGATAAGTGTGTGTGTGTGTGTGTGTGTAGGGGGGGGGGGGGTGCTTGTAAGCATTTGCATCTATATCTGTGCATATCCTTATCCTGTAATATACTGCTATTCTGTCTCGGATTACTTTCTGCCTTGCACTCACTAAATGCTGGAAGAGGCATTGGCTTCTTTAACACCCTTAACTAAATAAAGTGGGTGTGACAGAAATAATTACTAAAAAAAGTTAATGTACTGCTGTCATTATGTTCTTTAGAGTACAAGTATATTTACATAATATGCCTTCCTAAAGGCTTCATTAAAGGTAAACATAGTTATGTCCAGACTACTGAGATGTGATCTTTCCCTTTTCTGCAGGGGATCCCATGACCCTGTTTTAATGAACCTCTTCAACATCCAAAACAAACAGCATCCAAACTACTAGATCAAAAGACCTAAAATTTGCTTGTAACTTAAACAGGTCTTGGGATGTTGTACTGGTGTGATTACTCATGGTGGCGTGGTAGGGAATACCTTAGGCTTGAACCCTGTACGTTGTATGTAGGTGTTAAAGACCTGAATTCCCTACCCACCACCATTTGTAAAAAAAACTTGCAGATTTTTGCCTCATATTTGATCTGATCAATGTCTGTATGTATCTGTGGTTTTTAAATATTGCAATGCTTGAAATTTGATGGTGCAGTGGCAGCAACGTCACATTGATGCCTCACAGCTGTAGGTTCTTGGGTTTGGTTCTTGGCTGTGGTGCCTTCTTTGTGGGGGGGGGTCTGTATCTTCTCCCTGTGTCTGTGTGGGTTTGCTTTTGTGTCCTCCCATGTTACAAAGACATGTCTGCATTATTTTTTCCTGGGCCTCTGCTGAGAATTGTTTTTTTTTTGTTCCAAGTCAGACTGTCCTGATTAACAAATTGACAGGCATTTAAATTTCAAACTTCAGGTTTCTGAATGTTTACTTCCTTATATATTTGATGGTGCAGTGACAGTATTGTTGCCTCACAGCTGTAGGTTTTCTGGTTTGATTCTTGGCTGGGGTGCCTTCTGTGTGGAGTCTGCATCTTATCCCTGTGTTTGTGACATAATAAAACAACTTTTTATTCTAGTAATAAATATATACTAACACAACCTTTTTTATAGCAATTTTTTTAAGTTTATGACTATTTGAAATTTGTCCTTATTTTTGGGACTGTAATACCCTGTTATTGGTTTTGTCCAGGTTTTTTGTGCTAAGGTTGACAGCTATGGCAAGAACTGAATTCACTGAATATGTTTGAGGGCTGTATTCCCCCATTACTGGGTTTATCCAGGTGTTTTGTGCTAAGAGGTTGACGGCTATGGTGAGAACTGAATTCATTAAATGATAGCCATTTAAGTTTCAGTCTTCCTCTCTTTCACAAAGCAGGTGATTTGGCATAGTGGTATGTTGTTCTGACTATTTTGCACAGTGACCTTGGCAGTAAAAATGTATGATGGTAACACAGCATTTTATTCTAGCAGCTTTCCAAGATTATACAAGCAATGTTTAATGTTTTCCTGTTTTTTGCCCTTTTGACCCACCCCAATAAATTTGGCTTTTTCCAAACTTCTTGTGGTGCGAAGTTGAGATGTAGTTGAGTATTGCGTAGATTTTACAAGGAACTGAGAGCTGCAGGGGAAGAGAAGTTTAGTGCTGATTATGCTAAGTTGGCTCACATTGCTAGTAGCACAAAATGTTGTGTACTTGCTTTTAATGCAGAAGGTTGTTGGTTCTACTCCCGCAAGGGGTGAATGCTGCTGTACTAAAAGTTAAGGCACTAACTATGAGCCTGTTATCAGTTTGCCATCCATTTCCTATTGCAATATTACTGGCTTATTATTAATGTAATTTAGGCAATTTATTCCTCAGGGGCATCGGACACTATTTTTCGGTGAAGTCATGAAATATAAAGGTGATTGCTAACAGCAACCTCTTCATTAGTTAGATTTATTTAACGTGGAATTATTTAGATGACTTTTTTTACTACTTCAGAGATTGTGCATATTATTTACTGATAATGGTGGACTGTAGAAGTTTGACTAGACTTTTATGATGGAAATGTTCTGAATTGGGCAGTTTTGTTTCATTGTTTACTGGAAAAATGTTCAAAGCAATAGGAAGGTGTATCAAAGAGCACATGTATGTTTCATATGCAAGGGCCTATGATTTAAAAGCAGCCCAGAATTAATTTTTATCTGCCACGGGTAAAATGTATTTTTCTTTGAATGTGGGTTTTAATGTTGTTTCAATGAATGAGTTTCAAGGGCAGAGAAGTTTTAATGCCAAATTTGTTTAGCAGATGTCTTGGTGTTTGTGCTGTAAAATGCAAAATAAAACTTTCAAATGAAGTTCAAATCATCATCGAAGTAAATCAGTATGCACATTAGTGTTTATGGTAAATGGAGTGAAATAGCAAAGTAATGGATCATTGGAATGGCTGCCGGGGGAGGCTCCATTCGACCATGGTTTTGTGAGGGGGAAGGGCGGTAAACTTAGACAGCCCCAGCTGAACTATGCCTCCCAACTGTCCAGATTTTCAAAGAATGAATAGATGTTTTGCTTCTTATTTTTGGTTTGTTCCTCAATTTGTGGTTTTCTGGCAAATGATTTAGGAATTAAGTCACTAAATAATGACACACTAGTTTCAGACTTTATAACCTTCAGAAAAATGCATACTAAAATAAGACCTGTTCTATCAACTGTCCCAGTTTATACAAGAGCAATTTTTAGTACTGTTTATATGTTCCCTCAATATATTTGGCCTTGTCCAGATTTATTGCATTAACAGGTTGAGAGGTACATGCAAATTGCTTTATAGAATTAGGCATAGCCAAACCTCAACTGTCCCTGATTTTGGCTCAAAATGTTGCTCTTCCCATAATGATCCCTCCACAAAATATCAATTTTGGAAGAAAACATAGAGGGTTTACTTTACTTTTATAAATAACTGTAATGATCAGAGTTATACATTACTTTTATTTCAGAAATGCATGTAGATTCTCTAATTTTGTCAGCTGCTCTAAGTTAACTGTGCTCATATTAAAATGGTGTCCCTCCTTTGACAGGTTCCCAGCTGTATTGCCTGGCAATTTTACATCACATTTTTGGTCTGTTTTTCATAAAATTGCAGTTTTCTGGCAAATTAGTGGCAAATTGTTAGACTGAAGTTAGAAAATAATGCAGACATTTCAGTTTCAGATTTCATACCTTTCAGAAAATTCGTACTGATGCAAGACCTACTACTATTCTATTATCTTTCTAAGTTTATAAGAGCAATATTTTAAAAAAAATGTCCTTATTTTTGGGCCTTTGCCTCAGTTTTATTTATGAGTTTGTTGCTGTAAGAGGTTGAGAAGTTGTGTGTGTGTGTGTGTGTGTGTGTGTGTGTGTGTGTGTGTGTGTGTGTGTGTGTGTGTGGTAGGTAGATACCTCTCAACTGTCCAAATTTTGAAGAATGTCCAGATTTTTGCCCCATATTTTGTCTGTTCCTCATAAATTTTGTGATTTTCTAGAAAATCATTGAAGGCTGAAATTGCTAAATAATGACAGACATTTGAGCTTCAGACTTCATGTCCTTTAGAAAAATTCATACTAGCACAAATCCTGTTATTCTAGCAACTTTCTAAGTTCATGAGAACATTATTTAATATCTGTCCCTGTTTATTTTAGGCTTTGTCCATATTTCTTGCACTAAGAGGTAGGTAGGGGTGTGTGTGTGTGAAAGAAACATCCTAGTTAATGGTAGCAGGTGGTTAGTAATTTACTCAAGCTCAAAACCTGTACCTTAGTTACAGAAAACAAAAGCATGAAGTCTCTACCCCAACTACCATGCTTCATTTTTCAAAGAACTGACATTTCAGGTTAATTTTCAATTCAAGGAACCGAGTTTGAGTGAATTTATATTATATTACTGAAGAGGCATTACAGCGAATGCCTCTTCATCGACACTAAAAGAGCAAACCGTGAATTACGAGAATGGCCGTAGCTTGGCTGGGGAGGGGGGTAGCAGTTTGAGAGCTGTCAGTACAAATTTGAAAATCCTAGCTACACCCCTGGTCAGGTACATGCTGAAGGTGATATGAGGGCAGAGTACAATGAAACAATGACATCTTTGGAAATGGATGGCATACCCTTGCTTATAAGTTGTGCAACATGGAATGATTTCTTTACTACTGCAGACACATTATGGTTAAAGTCCAAGTCACTGTCTACATGTGTTCCCAAATCCTTGAGTATTGGTTCTACTCTTAGAAGTGTATTATACTGTTATGCACTTAGAAATAAGTTTAAAACTGTGACTCTGGCACCAGTTATTTGTCTGAATCAGGCCTTCTTGGTGGGTATTTGTGTCATGAGGGATTCAATGACTGCACCTAATCTGCAATTATCTGTGTACTCGGTGACCCAGAGGCCTTTAATGTTAGCCTTGACTTTGGAGAAGTAGATGGCAAACAGGAGCACCCCCAGCACTGAGGTGGTGCACTAGTGACCAGCCTTTTTTTCATTTTCCTCACCATCTAGGAGGTAGACTGTCCTATCTTAACTTCTTTGGCCCTGTCTAAGAGCCATTTGGCTATCTAAAGGTGGGCAAGCCTGGGATTTTTGAAAAAGTGTTAAGTCAGAGCCGGCAATCAGAGCAGTAATGAAGGTAAAAATGTCTAGAAGTCCAGAAAAAAAAAAAAAGCACATGCACTAACATTGTTAGTGTTCATTAAAATGAATGAATAAATACTGACAGTATGTTAATTACAATTGCTAACAGCTTACACTCAGCCACCTCCTTCACAGTGCAGAAGCTACTGGTTGACAATGAAAGGTGGAAAAAAATTATAATAAACAAAACATACAAGTACATCACACTCTATGCAGTAAAAGAAACATTGCCTTTGCTAGTAGAAATATTTTATTTTTTTCTCCTTGTGGTCTAATGATGATTTAGTACACAGTAGTTTCACTACCCTTTGCAAGAAATGGTTAAACAGCCCCAAGGTAAGAAGTAACACAACAACAAAAGGCTTGTGAAAAGTTAGCTATTGTTAGCTTTATGTAATAAACATTATTTTGGTTGCCTTAAGGTACCCAACAATAATAATAATAATAATAATAATAATAAAAATAATAATAATAATCAAATCAGTATTTTTATAACCTATTTGGGTACAAAGTACACATACTGTTCCAGTGGGCTGTGCCCCTTCTGGGGAAGTACACCAGCTCTAACTGTGAAACTGCTACAAAATGTAATAATAATAGCAAACTTTGTTGCTTGATAGATAATGCCCTTCAATAAACAATGGCATCCTTAACTGACCTTTGCTGTCATGGTCTGTATGCACCAAAAATGATAGCCCCTTTCTGTACTCTAATTTCTCACTGATAAGAGAACGAGAAATGAAAGAACTACACGAGCAGTTCTCTATTTTAGCTTGTGGTTGATAAACACGCACACTGCCCCCGACAATCAGAACACTTTTATTTGCTAGCAGTGATCATATGATGACCTTGTGCTTTCAAGTGCAAGATGCCTCCACACTCCTTCCCCAAAAATGTAGTCTGGTTCTGTGCACGTCTCTTATGCAAGATGGTGAGAAAAATGAAAACAAGAAACCGCTATCATACTAATATAGTAATTTCAACATTTTGTTCTTGAACACATATACTTACCCCCAAACACACAGTAAGCACCTCTGTGAGATTCACAGCATTGAGCTAAAATCATGGACATTTGAGAGACTGGGGTATACCTTAATAAAAACAAAGAAACACTAAAGAATTCTGCCTGTCCTGTCCTTGTCATTGGTTGTGCTTTACAAGCTCGCATTATCTTTCTCTCTTTCTCTTGCTGAAATATGCTCCTTTCCTTCTGTGGAAGCATGTAACCATTCAAGAGTAAAGGAAATAGTGCATCCCTCACCCAAAAATGAGCTGCAAATGTTTTTATGAAAGAATTATCCAACTACAATGTCATGCAATAGTCTTGTTTCATGAAAAATGTTTAAATCTTCTTGCTTTTCAAAACTGACACACTACCATCTCTGGAATTCCAGGCAACCACAATGCTTAGATATGCAGACTGGATCTAATAGAAAGCACGCTCAGCCTCCAGGTCTGGTCCGAATCGCTCAAAAAAATGAAAAAAAAACTTGTGACTGTGGATCAGCTCTTTCCCTTTTTATTCCTTTTGACCCCTTTTCTTATAATCCGTATATATGCATATTGTTTACATATTTTTACATTTGATATACATTTACTTTTGTTGAAGTTATGTTTGGATTTTTCTGAGCCCTTTGTGTGGTTTAGAGAGCTAGGCGCAATTCTGCTTTTAGGACACTAGATGGTACTTTAGAATAGTGCAATATATATTGTTTTAAGAAATGTTTTTAGACATGTTTTTGATGATTGTTTTATGTTTAAATATTTATCACACACATTATGCTAATATGCTGTTATTTAAGACTGATATAGTAATAGTCATTTAATATGTTTTTATTCGTTTTAGTTTTCTATTTATTGTTGATATGGTTATTTTCTTATTCTTTGTTGCTGTGGCGATTCATTGAAATAAATTGTTTTTAATTGTCAATTACGATGAGGAGTTATTGGATGCAGAAGATATAAACCCCAGAATTGTTTAGTGTGTTCCATCTGATAAAGTCTGTGAAAGGAAAACACAGTGATTTATTTAAGCATTTATTTACTTATATATTTATATTAAAGTTTATTTTGGATTATCCATAGTCGAGCCTGGTTTCTCTGCAGTGCTTTTTTCTTTGGTTATTGTTTGCTGCACTCTGTGCGGTTTAAGCACAGTTTTCCTGTATTGTTCGAGGCTGGTTTTGTTTCTCAGCTCTTTAACTTGCTGTATCATGAGCTCGAGCCAAGCTTTTACTTAGGCTGTGGCTTGCCACCTCTATGGATATCCAGTGGGTGATGTAAGAGTTAAGACCAAATTCAGTGACCTTGTTTCCACTTACCTGAGTGGGGTATTGTGTCAAATTATTTGACCGGTTCAAGGTAGGCAGTGTGCACCATCTTGCCCTCATACATTGCTTTGGTAGCCTTTTTCAAGAAGTCCAACAGGTTGAGTAGGCATGACCTGCCATTGGTGAAACCAAACTGAGTTGGATCTAGTGTCTGTTGGTTTCTTATCTTGTCATGTAACATATCAGTGATTATTCTTTCAGTGACTTTACATATTAGACTAGTTAGGCTTATGGGTGAATATTCCTCGGGTCAGTTGACGGGCCCACCCTTGTGCAGTGGGATAATTGGCACAGTCCTCCATTCATTCAGCTTACTGTCTGTTTGGAGGCTGTGGCCAAATAGTGATTCTTGATGGTCCAATAGCTAATTTTTCATGCTATTAAAGAAAAATCCTGGAATATTGTCCGGGCACATGAATGCAACATTCTTGGCTTTGGAGAGGGCTTTGAAGCCATGTTCCCTAGTTATAGTTGGAAGAGTTATGATTGTGAATGTGTTTTGAGGGGTGCCTTGGGGAAAGGGATACAATTTAAGCTAAATTTGACAGCTAGTAGATTTATTTATTTGTTTATTTATTTATTTTATTTAACATGTGTTGACTGGGAAAGTCTGACTAGGACACAGCCTATTTTTAGCAGAGGCCCAGGGAGAAATGCTCCACACGTATGTCTTTAGAATTTGTTATATCTTCCTTCTCAGTGCAGGTGACTTCATTTAGAATTAATTCAGTACACTGTTTTCTATTATCTTTGAGGCTGTAGGCATTGCTGAAAGGGGCATTTTGATTGTGTTTGGCATGGAAGGCTATTTTTACCTAAAATTTGTCCACTGTAAACTTTTTAAGCCCACTAATTTACTTGTTTATATTGATGAGAAAGTTTTTACCTTGCTGAAGATAGCAACTCCTGATTTTCACCATGATTTTCTTCATCTTGTGTATGTTGGATTCTACCAGGCTTCTCTGCTTTTTAAGTTAGTCCTGCACTTGTTATAGGCAGGTACAAATGTCTTTGTGCATTAGTTAATATAATTTGTCAATATAATTATACAGGATTTCCATGAGTGCTTCCTCATAGGCAGCTGTATTTTCTGGGTTGGGGCATTATAATTGTGCCATATTTTTACTTAATGTAAGGAAGTTTGCCTTAGAATAATTTGTAAAAGTTCCAGGGCTAACTGGGGCTCCAGGTTTTTTTTTTATTTCGGAGGAGACAGCTTTATGGTCTGACCTGAACAATGCACTAGGGATGATGCAATATTCTTCTAAGTTTATGAGGACCATGTCAAGGATGTTTGTCCCTTAGTGGATATATGGTCTAGGTTGTCCAGGGTATTTGTGTTTACAGTCCAGGAATCTCTGGACATGCATATTAGGGATTATGTAGGATTCTTAGTCTATGATGGCATAGCTAAAATCACCCATGAAAATGGTGTTTGAATGGGGAGTGACTCCAGTATGTTTAAGTATGTGTTGTGGGTTTCCTGGGTCATGGTGGGAAGCCTATAGCTTACAAGGATATGGTAAGGGACTTTGCCTATGGTCATTTGAACATGGAGAAAGAGCATTATACTGTTTAATCAGCATTGAGGTGTGTATGTTTTTGATCTAAACTGATGCACCTCCATCTTTTCTGCATTCCTGTGCAGTAGGTGGTCAAAATGTTTGGAAGGCACTGTATCCCTGCACTGCTGGGCCACTCTCCGTGGCTTTAAACCAAGTCTCAGTAACTGTACAAATGTTTACATTCTCCAGGGTAAGGAGGGCATTCAAGTGGTAGAGTTTTGTACTTAGATGCCTAGCACTGAGCAGTAATAACTAGATGTTCTTGTACTGGTTTTGATTGTTAGAAAGGATGACAGGATGTGCTCAGTAGATCTCAAGGATGCCTAACATTGCACAAAGATGGTGGGGCATTCCAGGAGGCTTCTGCACTTTCATCTGGGAGTCAGACATTGCCAATTTTGAGCGCTGCCCTTTGGCATCACCACAAATCCCCAAGTGTTCATGAAATGTATGGCAGCAGTAGGGTCTGGCTCAGACTACAGGGATTCTGCACCTTCCCTACCTGAAAAACTGGCTCCTGACCACTTCCACAAGGACATCCATGACAAAAGCATGGGATTATTTGCTCCAGCTGTCTCTGTCCTTGGCCATAACTGTGAACTCTGAAAAATCCAGCCTGGAACCTGTTTAAGCTCTTGAATTTATTTGCTGCCATTTGTATACAGTCCTTCAAACAGCCAAACTAACATCCTCAAGACTAAAATCTCCATGATTCTACCCCTCTTTGTCATATGGCCACTTCTATTTGTCTGTTGCCTTTGGCAAGATTTCACAAACGAGTACTTCAGTAGGTGCTGGCAGCTCAGTGGTCTTGTCTAACTCAGCTAATGAATTTTCCAGTCTTTCTAATAAACATCTGTCATTGTAACATTCAGTGGTGGCTGGAATCACCTCAGCTCATGGCAGGTCAATCTCTTTGTGATTACCCTCCACTGGACCAGTAATCAAGGACCGTCAATCCTCACCACTAGCACCTGTGGGGGGACATTCACTGGAAGGATAGCAGGTACAAACACAGTATTTCCAGATGCAGCTCTCTCAGTCAAGTGCAATTTCCCTTAAGAGCACACCGAGACTACAGTCAGTCCAGGGCTGGTTTCTCCCTCTTCCTCCAGATCCCTAATAAGACTCTCCACTGGCACAGCTATAGAGTTGAGATCTCAGCTGACTGACCAAGCCAAGGCCTCCACCACCCTCTCTGTCCAACCAAAGCACACAGGGAACACAGTTAGTCCAGGTCTGGTCTTCTCCCTTTCTCCAGATCCCCAGTAAGACTCCCCACTGGGACAGCTATAAAGTTGAGCCCTTAGCCAGATTTCCAAGCCAAGTCCTCCAACACTCTCTTTGTCTAACCAGTGCTTCATATCCCTGCCCAAATAGTTAACACACACTCTTTGAAATTTGATTTGCACACACATACACACACACACACACACACACACACACACACACACACACACACACACACACACACACACACTTAGGAAAGGTTGGCACAGGTTTACTAGCTATGCCCCCTCTTGTCCAGACAATAAGGTAGTTATCACTGCCACCAGAACCCTTTGTCAGCTACTTTAAGGCCCTTAACAAAGGGTGTCCAATTTTACTGAGTGAAATTAATATTAATACAAATAGTAGCTTAACCAAGAGCAAGGCTATTAGGAGTGGCCCACACAGTGTCATCAAATAAATATGCAAATACTCTCGAAACCTAAATATCTCTACAAACATCAGCCACAATGAAAGGTTTAAATATATTTAATAATAAATAAAAATCAAAACAATACTAAATATCTATTCACAGTGACATCAGAGTTCAAAAATCACAGGAAATATTTAAAATAACATTGAAGGACAGACACAGACACAAAGAAAAACAATATCTATACTAAGCTTCATTATATTCCTGACTGGTTCCCTATTAAATCAACAAATGTTTACCTTGTCAAAATGCTAAACATCAACAGCTAAACTCTGAAACGGCAAAAATCACAAACAGCCACCTAAGCACATTTTTTCTCAAAAATGTGCTTGGCCTTTACAGAGAATTTGCCCTTTTCCCTGAAGTAGAGCGATCACTGAGTTAGTATATTTAGTTAGGGGGTGTGGAGGGGAACATCCCCTCACTTAATTAGGGTTTAAAGGTTTTTATGGTGTCCGTTGGCCAAACATATTTTTTCCATGGGAAAAAATTCGCTTAGGTGGCCATTCGCAGTTTTGCAGGTTTGGAGTTTAGCTGTCGATGTTTAGCATTTCAACGATCTAAACTTTCATCAGTTTAATTGGGAAGCTTCCTGACTGAATGTAAGAGAATTACTATTCCCTACTTACTTAATAGAGCAAGGCAGATAATGTGGTGAATGGTCCTTGTTGCCAGGCCCAAGACAGAAAACAGAATGTTCAATCTCACTAAGAGACTTCTAAAAATAATATCTAAAATGGTACTCCTGGGATAGCGTGCAGAATGACATCACTTCTTGTCATATAACTTCTAGTTCCCATGCAAACTCCTATTGCTGGAAGCTGGCAGGATTTAGTAACTGCCTGTAAAAATGCATACACAAGGGCTTTTGCTTAGATCTGTGGCAGGTGCTGGAAGTCATAAAACAATTTCAAAACTCCACACTTCCAGAATAGCAATTAGTTAACCCCAAAGACAATACAGAAAGCTTCCTAGTACAGACTTTGAGTCTCTGGCTGCATTGAAACCTGTGAAAGTGGTTTAATTTCAGATATATTTTAAAGTTTGCTGGATTAAGGTTAACCTCCTGTCTTCCAGTTTCCTCTGTTAAAACATATACATTTTAACAGTTACAATAGTGCAAGGATATTTCTGTTCTCTCCAGTAGGTCACACTGTGGATGCATTTCAAACACAAGCATTTTACAAATACCTTTTCAACACAAACATCTGTACAAATCAGTTCGCTATATATACATGACATAACAGTTCTAATACATTTGTAACACAAGCATTTTGAATAAATCAGTTTGATATTCACAAATGACATATAATTATTTTAAAAATTCTAGCTAGCTGTGCTGGCAGTACCTCCTATCATCACGGGAGCATTGAAGCAACAAGAACAAAATGGGGATAGCGGTTTATGTGGGGTATCATAGCACATTGGCATAACAGGGTTATCTGTTATCCATCTGTTGGGTTCTCTGAAAGGGATTATAACACAATGATAGGACAGGGTTTTGACCACCTATGTAGGGGGCTACCTCACAGGGATTATAATACAAGGGTAGGACCTGCCTTTTCCTGCCATTGAGGGGACACAGCATACCCAATGCGCATAGAGAACAAGAAATGTTAAATGGGGATATAATACTCCATGTACTGTCAGCATAGTGCAGCAAGGAGGTATGCAGTGGTAACATGACAGTGTTACTATCAGCAGACCACACACTGTGGGGTGAGGTCACATTACCTTACAGGTAAATAGCAACTGCTTGGTGACAGGGGAACAATTTTGTGCCATGGGTCTGCCAAGGACAATCATGGATAGACCCACATTAATTCACATGTTACCCATGTAAGATTAATGTGGCTGACACCTGTGAAATTCATACCATGTCCCATGTCCACAGCAAGTATGGTTAGTGATACACATACCTACAAGTCCGGTGGGACAGGCATTTCACACATCTCACCTAATTCCATGTTTAGGCAGCATATTTCTACTAACTCACACATGGTGTCTCTGTCTACATGGTAGAGGTTGACAATGTCTTAGCTGAAGAAGTGATGGTATGTCAGCTTCTGGCAGACCCATCTACGATGAAGTGGGTGACCGCATACAACACTACAGATCCTGGCTCATAAGGTGCGAAGAACTTTGAAAAGAAAGGAGCCAAGAAGAATGTAGCTCTGACTTGCACTAGTAGCCACTTAGCCTTAGAAAGAGTGAAGAAATGATCTTCATTTTGAGGTGCATCTGATATGAAGCCACAGATTTCATTTGAGAGGGTTTGAAGGGTAGTTAGGTTTCTGGTAGAGGCAAACAAGGGGAGTCCATACTCAAGTTGTGTGATAAGGATACCCTTGCCTATAGTTGCTCTGGCAGAGGTAGAGAGGATTTCAGAGATCTTGTTGGCCCAGAAAAGTAGGTGCTTGATCTTGGTTCATGGTTTCTCAGAGTATTCTTAGAAGTTAAGGACTAGTCTAACAGTATACCCAGATATCTACAGGAAGTGGTAGAGTCAAGGGAATTATTGTTGCAGTCTGATATGAAGAGATGGGTGACCTAGTCCTTTTCTGTTGCCAAACAACATGGACTTGGATTTTTTAAGCTTGAGAAACATTTTTTTGGGTGTGAGACAATTCTGCAGTTGTGTTTCAATAGACTTTTGAGAGGGGTCAGACCTATATATGATCATATCATAGGTTCATAGATTCATAGGTTCATACTAGGCTATCTGCCCTGGGGCAATTATAAGCCTAGCCCGATTCTGTATGGCTTACGCCACCCCTTGATTTGAGTATACTGTGCCCTTTTTAAGGTTTAGTTTACTGTGCCTCTGTCTAATAGTGACACGGGAGTAATCCCTGGGACAAACCTACGATCCCCCATCCACTTATCGAGATTCTTCTTGAAGAGATTCAGTGAGGTACTCTGCCTCACATGAACTGGAATTCTATTCCATTGCGAAGGGAGCCTCTGGGTTATGAACCTGTCCCTCCAGCAAGTTCTATTTATTTCTGTGCTGAGGTTCAAGTCCCTCGAGCGTGTGGCTCTAAGGGATTTAGATTTACTGAGGTGGAGCATGTCCATTAATTCTGGATTTGACATAGCTTTGTATGTCAGGCATAGATCGCCTTGAAGTAGGCGGTATGCAGCTGAGTAGAGCTGGAGTTTTTTTAACTGAGCAGCATATGGCATCATTGTCATGTAGAAGCAGTGGGAGTTTGTATAAAAAGGGGGAGTTTAGTAATGAAGACTGGGAACATAACTGGGTCAAGAATTGAGCCTTGTGAGATATCTGAAAAAGTTTCAGAAAGTGTACACCATAACTTAACCCTGAAAGATGTGTTAGAATGTCTTTTATCCAACTGGTTGATTCAAGGGTGATGTCAATATTTTGAAGACGATTAAGTAGGACTGAGTAACTGACCATATCAAAGGCACTTGACAGGTCAATAAACACAGCACTGGTCAGATTTCTCGTATCCATACTGGATAAATTTTCATCACTCAGAGTCCAGAGTGCTGTCAGGGTGCTTCTCCCAGCCCAAAAGCATGTTGTTTCTTAGAAAGCAAGTGACATTTATATAGGTAAGAGGTAAGTTGATTAGCGATGATTTTTTTTCTAGAACCTTACCTAGGCTAGGTAGGATGGATATGGGGCAAATATTATTGCTGGAAGCTTGCTTGGATTATTTTGGTATAGGTCTGACAAAGGATGATTTCTAGATGGCTGAGATAGTATGGATGGTGATGCAAAGGATATAAATGTGCATTAATGAGGCGATAATGAAATGTCTGCAGTGGTAAACAAACCATGGGCAAATATTATTGGGTCTGGGAGGATGGTCTAGTGGGATTTGTTCAAATATAGGTAGAACATTTTTAGTACTTTTTTGACAGACGTAAAAGGGTAGAATTAATTCTGTGGGGACTTGGCTCTCCCTGAGTAGAGTTTATGCAAGGGCTTGGGATGGAGGGGAAGTTAAAGAGTTCTGTGAGGAAGTCAGATGGTGACAAGTCACCAGAAGGGCAAGGTATGAAGCCTAGACTGGATGCTTCATTTGGAGAAGATCTTCCTGTTATACTTTTGACTTCCTTCCAAAACTGCTTTGGTCAGTGAAGGAGGAGGATTTGTGTTGATTTTTAGGTGTTTGGATTTGTGTCTCTGGATAGCCTGCTTGTTGATGTCATTCAGAGATGAGTAATGGCTTTTGCTACAGGGAACAGAGTTTTATTTCCAATTTTCCCAGGCTTTGTTTTGTAATTTCATTTGAGTTTTAAGTTCTTTCATGATCCAATGAGTTCTGAAGTCCTTTAAAAGTCTGGTTACCATAGGAAAGTATGTGCCTTGAAGTGAGACTTCAGAGAATTTGTTGGCAGTTGTGTTAGTGCTAGTAAGAGAAAGAAATGGGGACCAATCAACAGGAAAGATGAGCATGTTTATGCAGCATAAGTCATATTGTGGTACTGATCCTGGCTATGCTATCATGCCTATGAAGTGTAAAATCCTTATGAATCACGCCAAGATATCACAGCAGAACATAACGCAATGGGGAAATGCATCTTAGGTAGCTTGGTAAATGTTACTAAGTATCTACATGTAGCTACATTGTAAGGCACAGTATACAGTACTTCACTGCATTTCACTGCTGTGCTGTGTAGTACTGTCATGCTAAACAGTGATTCTGCTATCTCAAGCACAAGAATGCAGCGTGCACAGTGGTGAACTATGTGCTCCTGCGGCCACTTCAACAAAATGGAATATCTGTTGTTTGCTGCCACACACTACTGCGATCCATATCTAGGAGTACTTCCTGCTGGTGTACTATACAGAATGTGCATGACACTAGTCTGCAGCACTGCACTTTGTCTGTGAATAGTACAGACCTTTTCCCTGCTACAGTATCCAAACTGTGAACTTCAGGTAGCACCCACAACCAAATGTGGGAAGTCCTTAAGGTTAAAAATAATATGACCCAGAAGACAGCCATGGTTGCTAGTTTAAAAGTATACACAACTGCATAAAACCACCATATATCTTACTGAAAAACATCACCCTGAAACTTTATTGCTAAAGTATGGCAGCAAGCCAGATCCTCAATAACAACACAAATCATACAAAAACACATTTTATATGAAACATCATACCTGTGAAATGAAGTGTGTACAACTTACGATAAAAATCATATACAATGTGAAGGCATATTTTTGCCCACTGTGATCCTTCATATGTGGTAGGCCTATCCCGATCTCCTGACCTTTAAAAGTACTATGTCTGAAACTGCACAAATATGGACGAAAAAGAAAATTAAAAAGGGAAAAAGTTAATATTTTCTCTGATTCGTGCAACATCAGAGAAACCATCACATTTGCAATTAAATACTTTAGTCTGCTGAGAACCTGACAACTACCCAATCATATAGCAATGATAATTTATGCATCAACAAACCAGTGGTTCACAAAGTGTAAGAAAATCCAGTAGGCTGCATTAATTCCTGTCCAAAAAGTCATATTTGCAGATCATCCAGAAAACTATAGAATCATTTGCAAGATTTTTGTAGAAAAGATACTAATAAAACTAATTCAGAAAGATATTAGTAATTTACAACTTCTAGACGTAGCAACAGGTTTTCAGATACTAGAATCTTGCAGAAGAAATGGAGTAACCATCATACTTAATTAAAGGATTTCAAACTCAGAGCTTTACTACCACCCTGAAAATAATAGATCTACCTCAATCACACTGCAAGGCAAGACATTCAACATTAGAGAGCTGCACATTTATATTTAAAATACACAAATTCTGAAGAGAAGGAAGACAACCAATATTATGAGAATCTGCAACACCTTCTGGAAATAAGGTAACACAGATGTTACATTCAGTATAGGTTAGAGGAATGCTAATGATAGCTTGAATAACAGGCATCTTTGGCTTTGGAACATGGAATGAATGAGAAAAACAGACTAGTAGAATTCTGCTTATATTATTCACCGGTCATAGTCAGCACTTTCAACAGCATGAGATACCTTTACGCATGCATATCACCAGGTGTGTGATATTGAGATATACAAAATCAGAGACAGCTCTCTAATCAGTCTGAAAAAATAGGTCTAGAGCTGACTGTAGTGCAAAACATCAGATTTTATCAGAATGTTTACAATTAAAATAACAAGAAAAGCTTCCAAGCCAGCTAAATATATGCTCAACAATTTTCCAGATTAATATGTGGTGAAAGTGAACAGAATTAGGGAATTATATCTAGTGGCTAGAGCACAGGAAGAACTATGGACAGAAGTCTATCACATTTCCCAGAAGGCAAACAAGTTTCAAATTAAAAGAAGATTAAAAAGGCAAAATAGCTATCTATGGAGGCTTTAGGACTGGCTGAAGAAAGGAACAGTGAAAACAAAGTAGATGAGGAAAATATGCTAAACTGAAACTCCACAAAGGCGGCGCCTCTACGGACCCTGGTAATTACCGCCCCATAAGCTTAACAAGTCTAGTCTGCAAAGCTATGGAGAGGATCATAATGGAGCTCATAAACAAAGATATAGGGGACTTGCAGACATTGGACCCGACCCAGTTTGGCTTTGTCAAGGGAAGATCATGCCTTTTGAACTTGGTCGACTTCTTCGAAACAGTCACCAAGGCCATTGATGAGGGAAAGGCAGTCCATACAGCCTACCTTGACCTTGCAAAGGCTTTCGACACAATACCCCACTCGGGTATTGTAGAAAAACTTACCAGCTTAAATGTAAACCCATATGTCACAAGATGGGTTGCAAACTGGCTTAAGGACAGAACCCACAGGGTTAGAGTTGCTGGCGCTGTGTCAGACTCCAAGTCGGTCACAAGTGGTGTCCCACAGGGCTCGGTCCTTGGCCCCCTATTGTTTGGCATCTACTTCTCAGAAGTACAGGCCAGCATGGGAGGACTTTGGCTGACAAAGTTTGCAGACGACTGCAAACTGGGCCATAGTGGAAAGTGCATCGACACGGATATCCTTCAGAAGGGACTCACGGAAACAGATAGCTGGTGCCAGAGCCATGGCCTGAAGTTAAACGCCAAAAATGTATAGTCATACCCTTCGGGAAAAACAAGGTAACCCTAAGCTACCATATAGGTGGCAATCCACTAAGCACAGAAGAGGTTATCAGGGACCTGGGGACCCAGGTTGACAGTGGCCTTTCTTTTGACACTCACATTGCTAAAGTGGTTAGAAAGACCTTCTACATTGCCCACCTGATCATGAAGGGATTCACATCCAGATCTAGTGAGGTCATTGTTCCCCTGTACTCTTCACTTATCAGACCAATGATCGAGTACAATGCCCCATTCGGGATGTATCTCACCCGACATCTGCAGCAATTGGAGAGACCCCAAAAGTTCCTCACCAAAAGGATAAAGGGACTCCAAAATCTGTCATATGCTGCCAGATTGAAGAAACTCCAGCTCTATTCAGTCGCATACCGTCTGCTCAGAGGTGACATGTGCCTGACATACAAGGCCATGTCCAACCCGGAATTAATGGACATGCTCCACCTCAAAAAATCCAAATCCACCAAAACCACTAGAGCAAGCGACTTAAACCTTAGCACGGATATAAATAGGACGTGCTGGAGGGATAGATTTATCACTCAGAGACTCCCTATGCTGTGGAATAAAATCCCGGTCCATGTGAGGCAGAGTACCTCGCTGACTCTGTTCAAGAGAAATCTAGACCTGTGGATGGGAGATCGTAGGTTTACCCCGGGAATCATCTCTGTGTCACTGCTGGACAGAGGCACAACAAACTAATGGGCACAGTATTTTTTCATATAAGGGGTGGCGTAAGCCACAAAAATTTGGGCTAGGCTTATAAATGCCTTAGGGCAGATAGCCTAGTATAAATCTATGAACCTATGAACCTATATTTTCAGGGAACCTAAAGAAAAATTAAGGAGGAATATTTAAACGAACAGTGCAAAGACATGAAAGATGAGAACAAAACAGGAAAATCAAGAAATCTTTGTGAAGTTTGATAATATTAAAGGAAACTTCTAGACAAAATCATCATAACAGACCTAGTAGAAGCCAAAAAACATTAAGAAGTGATATGAATATACAGAAAAATATACAAGAAAAAACACTTAACATTCCTAAAACATATGATGGAATGCTTTCTGATCTAGAGACAGACATATTTGAGAATATGAATGGACAATTTCCTACAGTTTCTCCTGCCAGTCTGGTTGATATGGGGATCTAAGACAGTGTAGCAACTACCTTATGTACACAGACAACCACCTACTACTACCATCTAGGAACACAATTTGCGAGAGATGGAATTAGATTAGGAACATAGAGTCCAAGCTCTCTCCCTCACAAGCCAGCATATCTGGCACTGAGAAGGTTGTGAACACAATCACTACACCTCAAACACCACCCACACCTACACAACACACACCCACATATGTGGAGGTCCTCAACAAAAACATACCCAAACAAAGGAGACCTCTGAGACAAAAACCTCTGAGGCAAATACATACACAATCTCCACAGCCCTCCACAACACATACCATGCATAGTTCACACACCTGTGTCTCACAACCACTAAGGCTTAACCATAAACTCAACATATTAGTCATAGATGACTCCATTGTGAGACACACAGATGTGCCTCTCATCAGGTTGGATAAGGAGAAAGTCACAGTTAGTTGTCTGTCTGGGGTCAGAATCCGCCATATCACACATGCACTCAAGTCTCTCAACAACAAGTACTGTTATGACTCTGTCATAGTCCATGTTGGTGTGAATGACTTGATATGTACTTCCCTGGATTATATGAAGAGAGACATGATTGAACTCGCTAAATATGTGTCCCATGCAGGTATGAGCCTAGCCTTAAGCAGCATTGTACCATCACCCAGAATGATGCCTGAATACAAACAGAAAATGATTGACTTTAACAATTGGCTTAGTTTCTGGTGTCATTCCAGGGGGATACAGTACCTGACAGCCTGGGAAGATATGATCGACAGACCAGGATGCTTTGCCAAAGATGGCCTTCATCTGTCTCACCTGGGCTTCAGGATTCTGGCAAAGGGTCTTGCCTCCCCTATAGTACCTATTTTTAGAAAAAGTGATGAGGTTAAAACTACCAACATAAAAATTTCAACAAAACATAAATTAAAGGTCATGCTGCTAAATGCTACCTGGCCCCTTCCCCTTATGTCTAGGGATCACGTTGTCACTGCTCTCTAAACATGAAAATGCACTCATTTCAAGCATTCTTAACCCTGGAAAATTATGACATTTGCACAGTCACAGAAACCTGCTTCAAAGCTGTGGGAAAGCACCCCAGCCTTACCTGGTTACTCATCCTATCATACATTCAGACCCCAAACTGTGGGTAGCAAAGCCAAAGGAGGTGGAGTTTCAATATATATTAAAGACATACACACCTTCAGGCTGGTCAGACAGTATGACGCACAGGAGACACTCCAGGTGATTTAACTATTGAAAAGACCCCTATACAAATCATAGCTTGCTATTGGCCCCCAAATCTGACCCAAGATGCCCAAACTCCCTATCTGGACCTCTTTGAATCTATCAAGATTCAACCCTTTACCCTGATCCTGGGTGACTTTACCCAAACATAGACTGGAAAAACTGCACTTGCCAGAACACAAATGCCCAGAGATTCCTCAATTTTGTCAATGCAAATGCTTTGGAATAGCTAGTCAGTACCCCCACAAGAGGTGATAATATCTTGACCTTGGTATTAACCAAAATGAGTAAACACTGCAGCATCCCTGCAGTATCATCCTCCCTTGTAAGATCCGACCATAGACAGGTCATGTTTGATGTTACTATCTCCCCCAACCCCTCTCTAGCTAGGGTCAATCAAAAAAACTTCTCCAAAGCTGATTACAGCCTCCTGAGGGATGGTATAAACAGATTCACAGCCTCCTCCCCCTCTATAGGAACTGGCACCAGTATCCAAAACTATACCAAATTACTATATGAACATTTATACAGATGCATGGAATCAGGAATACCTGACAGGACTAAATCATCCTCTGCAAGGAAGACTAAATCTGTCTGGTGGATATCTGCAATAAATAAATTCTATAACAAAAGAAAACATTACTGACCAGGACCAAGAGAAAACAGGTGCCCGATTGGAAGCAATATCTCCTTAGCCTAAACAAGCAAATAAGAGCACTAGTGAAATCCTCCAAAGTAAACTTTGAGTCCAAATTGGCAACATCTACTAGAGATAATCATAAGGCCTTATTCACATATGTCCACAATCTCAAAGGTAGCACCCAAATCTGTTCAGAACTGATGGTCAAGGACACCACATATACAAATGCTATAGATATAGCAAACTTGCTGGCTGACCAATTCAGCGAAAATTTCACCCCTCTGTCCCCTCATCAGTAAATCAGGACATTCCCAGTACCTGGCCCCTTCCCCTTATGTCTAGGGATCACATTGTCACTGCTCTCTCAAAAGCAAAAAATACAGCCTCCATGCAACCTGATAACATCCCAGGCTGCATCCTACATGAACTCAGGCAGGAACTTGCAGCACCATTAGGCACCCTATTCAATCAAAGCCTGAGTACCGGTTTTGTCCCAGCTGAGTGGAGGACAGCCACTGTCATCCCTTTACACAAAGGTGGAGTGTCCACTGATCTGGGAAATTATAGACCCATTAGCCTAACTAGCCTGACCTGCAAGGCCATGGAACGGATTATCATGGACCTCATTAATAAGGACATCGGCGACCTCCAAACAGTCGATCCCACACAGTTTGACTTTGTCAAAGGGAGGTCATGTCTGTTAAATTTGGTTGACTTTTTTTGAGACAGTCACCAAGGCCATGGATGAGGGGAAGACAGTGCACACCGCCTACCATGACCTGGCCAAAGTCTTCGACACTATTCCCCACTTGGGCATAAAAGATAAACTCTCTCAACTAGGCATCAATCCATATGTTACCAGATAACAACTGGGCATTAATCCATATGTTACCAGATAGGTAGCCAACTGGCTCACTGACAGACCCCACCTAGTCAAAATAGTGGAAGCCCCCTCAAGAAGTAGACCCATATTGAGCGGCGTAACTCAGAGCTCAGTCTTGGGGCCTCTGTTATTTGGGATATACTTTTCTGAGGTAAAGGCCAAAACTAGTGGGCTATGGCTTACCAAGTCTGCAGATGACTGCAAGTTGGGAGCTGTCATCAATTCCCCTAGTGATGTGGACATTCTCCAAGAGGGTCTCACCCAAACAAATGATTGTTGTGAGAAACATGGCCTCAAGCTGAATACAAAACAATGCATCATCATGCCCTTTGGGAAGAGAGATGTCCCCACAAATTATCACATAAATAACAATGCCCTAAGCATACAGTCAGTCGTGAGGGGTTTGGGCACCCAGATTTTAAAGCAACCTGACTTTTGACTACCATGTTGCTTCCATTATATGGAAAGCTTTCTACATGCCCCACCTCATAAATAAGAGTATCTCTTCCAGGGACAAGTAGGTCATAACATCCCTGTATTCTTCCTTTATAAGGCCCATTATTGAGTACAATGCCCTATTCAGCATGTATCTCAAGCTTTCTACATGTCCCACCTCATAAGTAAGAGTATCTCATCCAGGGACAAGGAGGTCATAACATCCCTGTATTCTTCCCTTATAAGGCCCATAATTGAGGACAATGCCCTATTCAGCATGTATCTCAAAGAGCACATGCAGCAGCTGGAGAGACCACAGAGGTTCCACACCATGAGAATCCAGGGCCTCAAAAATCTACTATACACAGGCTAAAAGCCCTATGCCTCTACTCTGTTTCGTACAGACTCCTTAGAGGTGACCTCTGTCTGACATACAAGGTGATCTTGGACCCCGCCTTGATGGGACTGCTGCATATATGCAAGTCAAGCTCCACTCAAATAACCCACATGTGTGGCCTCAACTTGGTCTGCAACATCAATAGGACTTACTGGCAGGACAGATTTGTGTCCCAGAGACTCCCCCATCTATGGAATAGACTTCCCTCTCCATGGCAAGCAGAGTACCTCTTTACCCTTTTTTAAGAGCAATCTGGATAACTGGATGGGAAATAGAAAATACACCCTGGGATTCCACCCATGTCCCTGCTGGACAGGGACATCGGGTGTTGATTTGTCTATGCATGAGATAAACTCTTGTCTAGGCTTATAAGTACCTCAGGGCCAATAGCCTAGTAACTTCCTATGATCCTATGAAATTAAGTGGGTCCTACAAAGCCTTGCAAAAAGCAAGGCTGCAAGAAGTGATGGAATTTCATATGAATTATTTAAAATTCATCAAAGTGATGCTGCTTTAGTATTCACTGGAATTTGCTAGCAAATATGGAAAGCACAACAATGCCATTGCACTGGAAAAGGTCAGCTTATATTCCAATCCGAAAAAGGCAATATGCAAGTGTGTTTACATTACTGAATAGCTGCACTTGTTTCACAAGCTGATAAGTTAATGCTCAACATTCAACATTGTGCAAGCTAGACTGTAGCGATATATGTAGTAAGAACTGGCAGATGTACAAGCTGGTGTTTAGAAGGGGCAGAGCCATCAGAGATCAAACTGCCAGCTTATGCTGGATAATAGACAAAGCAATGTAAGTTAAGAAAAATGTTTATTTCTTCATTATTGATTACTCTTAAACCCATTGTATGTGTGGATCATAACAAACTATGCCCAATTCTTACAGAAATTGGAATATCAGGTTTCCTTGTTTGTCTCCTGAGAAATCTGTATGCAGAATAAGAGGAATCAGAACTGAACATGGAATAACTAACTGGTTCAAGACTGGGAAAACAATATGACAATGATATGCATTATTATCCTACTTGTTTCATTTCTATCTTGACTATTTATCTATTCTTTTTGAGCAGGTTAGTCCCACTAGGCTCTTTGCTTCTATTTATGTGAGACCTGAGGTGGCATTTGTTCACACAGATGAAGGCCACTGCAGTGTTTGAAGCTCTACAATATTCTGAGGAGTTTTTTAAGCAGAATCTGTATGTTTCATTGGAAGCAAATGTTTTAAATAATGATGGATGTGTTATTACAACCCTCCAGTCTAGAGGGTTGTAACATATTTTGGGTAAATTGTTGTTGTTGCAGAGTGAGGCAAAGAGGGGAAAAGATGAAAAGATGCTTCATGGGGGTGAAATTATGGACAAAACTCAACCAGAGGAATCGGAAGATATTTTGAAAGAAGATCATCAGACAAAGAAATCAAATGCCGAGACTGTTAAAGAAACTGCAGGAAAAGTGATGAAAAACTGAACAGAGGAAAGGAAATGTCAACAAGCAAAGGAAATGTATGCTGAAAGTTCAGAACTAAGAAGAAAATGAAATGGACAACTGTGACATTTGGGATAATTTAATGGTCCCATTAGTAGTGAAGGCTCAGGAGCTAAGAACTTTTATTCTTATTCATAAAGACACATTTTGAGACATTGTTTTTGTGGCTGGTTCTGTTCTGGAAGGTTTTTGGGGGGAGTGTGAGAAGAAGAAGAACTGTAATCCATGGAATTCTAATGTGATGCAAGCATTTCACAGAGAAACAACAAAGAAAATACATGTTCAACTTTGCACTGAAGCAAATTCTGTAAAGAAGTTATGGACATTACCAAAGTCCATGATAACAGAGGAATATGGACTGAGGGAAGGGACTGTCATATTGTATTGTATTGAAATAGAGAAAGAAAAAAATGTTCATATCCTTAGTACGATACATGTAGAGGGTAACAGAGGTGTTAAAAAATGTTGGGGAAAACTGAAAACATTTTTTTACCTGTGGAAAAGATAATCATTTGATAAGTAATTTTGATAAGAGGAATTGTTATATTTGTGAGGAAATTGGTCATGATGCAAAAAAAAGTGTGAATTGAAATGTTATAAATGTAACAATATTGGCCATTTATGGATGGATTGCAATCTAAAGATGAGGATGAAGAAGAAGAAGACAAAGGTGAAGACAGCATACAATGAGAAGAAACAATTCCAATAAAAGATAAAGAAGAAGAAGTAGGGAAATAAGATCAGGGTAAAAATAAAGATACATATAAAGAAGAAAATGAAACAGATAATATAGAAGAAGGTTCTTTAATAAGTGACGAGGAAGATATAACTTGGAAAATAGTGAAAAGTAAAAATAAAGCTATTGGCAAAAGAGTAACATATAAAAAAGATAGTTTAAATGGATAAGTGTAAAAGACAAGAAGGAAGGAAATGGATAATGCAAATGAGATGAAAACTTCAATTTTACATAGTTTCTGGTAAGCTACAACATAGACATAATGACGGATTTAGAGTGATTTCAATAAATGTAAAAAGTATCAAAAACAGAACTATAAGAACAGGCATCCTAAACTGGTGTATTAAGTGTGCTGTTGACATAATAATATTGGAACATGTAATATTTTTGGTACAAGAAGAGAAATTACAACAAAGGAACTCTGTGGAGGAGATGCAGTGTAGAACCTATGAAAGGAACTTTGTTCAAGTATAGTTGTACTTTGTAGAAAGTCAGTGAACACATTAAACATAACATCGGCAATAATGGGAAGATTAAGTGTTGTAGATCTTAGCATAATCAGGTATATAAATTATAACATTGTATGCCTATGTCACAAGCACAATAAGGGAAAAATTATTTCATAAAATAGTGGATTACATAGTAATTAATATGAATATAATATTAATGGGAGATTTTAATTTGAATGGAAAAAAGAAGAAGAGAGGAAATTATGTTAAGAAAATTGCTGAAATTATAAAACATAGCAATTTAAAAATCTGGAATAATATTTTGTGGATATATAGTCAATGTATATATAAGAAGGAACTATATTATTTTATATATCACAAGGTTTAAATATAGCTAAGGGAGATAAACTTGTAACAGTCTTTTCAGATCACTTGCCATATGTCTAAAAATACAAGAGAGTAAGGATTATATCAGACTGGGAAAAGTAATAAAAATAACAAATGAGAAATTATGGGATTGAAAGTATGCGTTTATGGAAAGATCACTTTTCTACAAGAGTATATTATAAAAACTGGCGTGAGTGGTGGCTAGCTTTGAAAAAAATAAAAAAAATGTTTTTTTTTTCAAAATGGTAGTCAGATGTAAGAAAAGCAGAAACACTAAATTATTAAACAATGTTTCTGTATACTTTAATGGATTTGGAAAGGAAAAATGGAGAATATTATGTGATAAAATTATGAATTTATAAACAAAATCAAGAGAAAATTAAAGGATTACTTAAAGATATTTACAAGGTAAAAAAGAAGAGTTATCAGCTTATTTGAGTAGCACAGTTAACGAGGATACTAGTATAATGAAATACATGAAAGATGATACAGGAGAGGTAAGAAGATCTCAGGAACAAATTATGAATATTGTAATAAATTATGCAAAGAAAATGTTTCCAGATAGAAAAAAAGTACAAAAAAATGGCATGTTAAAAATTTGACAGAAAAAGAAAATAAGGAAATGGAAATAAAATTTCCTTATTTGAATTAGATAAGGTACTTAAGTTAATTTACTGTCAATTTCAGGATCAGATGGAATAAGATACCAATGTTATAAGAATGTTACAGATTTGCAGAAAAAAATACTTCTTAAAAGTTATGAATTAGTGGTTAAATGAAGGATTGTTTATAAAGATTTATGCAATGGTATACTTAAATTTGCATGGAAAAAGAAAGGTAAAAATAACATTGAAATTTATAATCATATAGTATTGATCAATGCAGGTTATAAGATTTTTAGGAAAATAATTCAGAAGAAAATGGAAAGTAAAAATTAAAAGTATTGTGGAAAATAGCATATATAGTTTAAAGGGAAAAGGATGTCAGAAATTATCATTCATAGTAAGTGAAATTGTGGATGATATAAACAGGACCAAGATCATGATAGCACATTAAAATAAAGGTTGATACAGTGCAACATAATTTTTTGTGGACAATTATGGAAGAGTATAACATTAGTAAGAATATTAAGAATATATGTTGTTCTGCTTATAATAAAAATAAAGCAAGAATTTTAGTGAATGGACGGTTAAGCAAAGATATGTAAATAATGTTATAGATCAGAATAAAGAGAAAAATGAATCAGAATATAAGAAGGTTCTGAAATAAGTGATGAGGAAGATGTGAATTGGAAAATAGCGAAAGGTAAAAATAATTCTATAGGCAAAAGAGTAACTGATAGAAAAAGAAAGTTTAAAGGGATAAGTGTAAAAAACAAAAATGAAGGGAATGGATAATGCAAATGAGAAAAATACTTCAATTTTACATAGTTTCTGGTAAGCTACGACATAGACATAATGACAACTTTAGAGTGATTTCAGTAAACGTAAATAGTATCAGAATATAAACAGAAGAATAGGCATCCTAAATTGGTGTAGTAACTGTGATGTTTACATAATAAATATTGAATGATGTAAGATTTTTGATACAAGAAGAGAAATTACAAAGAAACGGGGAGGAGATGCTGTATGGAACCTAGGAAAGAAACTATGTTGTAGAAAGGCAGTGAACACATTGAACATAACATTAGCAATTATGGGAAAACTAATTGTTGAAGATCCCAGATGGCATAATCAGGTATACAGAATTATAGCATCATATGCCTATGTTACAAGTAAAATAATGGAAAATTTATGTCATAGGTTCATAGGTTCATATGTGTATACTAGGCTAATGGCCCTGGAGCCTTTACAAGCCTAGCCCATAGAAGTGCCCTGGCACTCATAAAATGTTGGATTATATAGTAATTAATATGAATATAATATTAATGGGAGATTTTAATTTGTGATTTGAATGGAAACAAAAGAAGAGGAGAAATGATGTTAAGAACATTTTTGAAGTTATAAAATGTGGCAATTTAAAGATTTGGAATAATAATTTCTGGACATACAGTCAAGTTATATATAAGAAAAAACAACATTATTTTATTATATCACAAGGTTTTGATATAGCTAAGGGAGGGACACTTGTAACAAGCTTTTCAGATCACTCAGCCATATGGCTAGAAATGCAAGAAAATAAGGACCATAGATTGGGAAAAGGAAAAAAAGAATAAATGAGAAATTATGGGATGAAAATGGAAAAATATAAATATGTGTTTATGGAAAAATCACATTTCCACTAGAATGTGTTATAAAAACTGGTCTGAGTGTGGTGGCTGGCTTTGAAAAAATGTATACTTTTTTTAGAATGGCAGTCAGATATAGCAGAAAAAATAAATTATAAAACAATGTATGTGGATGTTTTAAAGGATTTGGAAAGGAACTCTACAAAATATTATGTGACAGAATGGAGAATTTATGAAAAGTAGCAAGAGAAAACTAAAGAATTAAGTGACTACATTATTTACAATGTAATAAAGGAGAGGTATCATCTTATTTGAGTAGCATAGTTAAACAGAATTTTAGTATAAAGAGAGAATAGAAGATGACAGAGGAGAGGTAAGAAGATCTCAGGAACAAATTGCAAATATTGTAATAAATTATGTAAAGAAAATGTTTCAAGATAGGAAAAAGTACAAAAAAGAATGGCATGTTAAAAACTGACAGAACAAGAAAACAAGTAGTTGGAAAATTAGTTTTCCTTATATGAATTAGACAAGGTACTTAAACAAGTTAATTTATGGTCAGTTTTAGGATCAGATGGAATAGGATACTAATTTTATAACAATTTTATGGATTGGCAGAAGAAATGCTTCTTAAAAGTTATAAACAACTGGTTAAATGAAGGTTTTATGAATAAAGATTTATCCAGCAGTATACTTAAATGTGCATGGAAAAAGGAAGATAAAAATAAATTTGAAAATCGGTGCCCTATAGTATTGAACAATACAGGTTATAAAATTTTAGGAAATAATTTGGAAGAGAATGCAAAGTAAAATAAATAGTATTATGGAAGATAGCATACATAGCTTAAAGGGGAAAGGATGCTAGGAATCATTATTTATAGTAAGGGAAATTGTGGATGATATTATAAACAGGGCTGTTGAGACAAAGATCATGATAGCAAATTTAAATAAAGCTTTTGTTACAATACAACATGACAAGTTACCTTTGTTAGTAATTAGTCCCGGTCTATTCAGACCAAAAAGAATGTTGGTGTCTGCTCCTGTTTACTTGTTGTAAAACCAAAAAGCAAGTAACAAAAACGAACCAAGTTGCCTCTGTTGATAATTAGTCCCGGTCTATTCAGACCAAAAAAACAAGAAACAACTGCACAATCCAGCAAAAAGAATAGCTTGGTGATCAACCAGTACAATAGTATAAGCGACTCTGCAGTCAAGTAGTACGCAATATCAAACGACACCAAATGATGATAAAAGTTGATTTATTGGATCCACAAGTTAAATGATGGTAAGCGCTTGATAACTTTTTGGTCTGAATAGACCGGGACTAATTATCAACAGAGGCAACTTGGTTCGTTTTTGTTACTTGCTTTTTGGTTTTACAACAAGTAAACAGGAGCAGACACCAAAATTCTTTTTGGTCTGAATAGACCGGAACTAATTACTAACAAAGGTAACTTGGCTTGTTTCTGCTACTTGCTTTTTGGCTTGATAACAAGTTAATAGGAGCAGACACCAACTTTTTTACTTATTTGACATATTCTGGCTTTTATACGTTGGTGCCATTAGCGACAAGGTGTGCAGCAGGTTTTATTTTTATTCTTGCTACAATACAACATGAACTTTTGTAGACAATATGGGAGAGTATAACATTAACAGAAAAATTATTGTTGTTCTGCATATAGTAAAAGTAAAGTAAGACTTTTAGTGAATGGATGATTAAGCAAAGATATTGATATAAAGAATGGCATACATCAGGGATGTCCTATGAGAAGCATGTTTCCATTTTATGAATGTATTAATCAGAGATGTAAATTTGCATGGGAGAAGTGTTACTTATATTACTAATGAAGGTATCACAATTCTAGTCACGTTTACTTATGCAGATGATAGTATATTGATTACTAGAAACAAAGGATGAAATAAGTTATATGTTGTATACATTAATGTTTAAATACAATAGGGATGACTTTAAATAATTAAAAATTTTAAGGACGCAATGATATAGTAAAGATAGGAGTAGTATCTTTCTCGATGAAAGAAATCTCTGTGTTAGGAATAAGATTTGGGGGTAAAAATGTAAGTGAGGAACAACAGAGTAGGATACTAAATGAAATAAAGGAGGTTTGTTGTTTTTGGAAAGCACACTAGCTATTGTTTAATAAAAAGGTTTATTTGATTAATTCAGTTATACTGGGAAAGATTGCATATTTAGCCACTGTCTATATGTTGCCAATAATCTATGAAAAAGAAATACTACAAGTATTTTTACGTGTTTCAAGACTGAATCCGGTGAAGAGAGGAGTCCTATACATGGACAAGGAAGATGGAGGTTTAGGATTAGTAATCCCAATTGTTTATGCTGCTTCTTTGAATTTGTATAAAGTTTCATTTTGGATAATTGATACAAATGAAAAGTTTGTAGTAAATTTACTAACATACAAGTATAAGCAGCATTGGGATATGTTAAAAATGTAAAAAGAGGAAAAGTAAGTTTATATGAAGTAATGAGATATCGTCAAGAAAAAAATCTTTTATGGAAAATAAAAATTGATGAAACAGAACATGAGAGGAAAGTGTGGTATAAAAATGTTATGATACAAAATTATTATGTTAATCCTTGGGCTGAGCTAGTGAATGAAAAAGTTAAAGCTAAAAAAGTACAAAAAGCATGATGTAAATAGAATGTCAAGTTTTTTTTATGGAGACTACTGGTTAATAAATTACCAGTAAAGGGATATGTGCCATAAAAAAACAGTGAAAGAGTTTGTATGTATTGTGGTAAAGAAGAAACTACAGAACATGTTTTCGTATAATATATAATGTTTACAAAATTGTGGGGAAAATTATGTAAAGAAAATTTCTTTGAAAACAAAAAGGAGATAAATAAAATAAGTACGGATATGATTACAAATGGACATTATGACCATAAATAAAGGAATATGTTGATAAAATAGGTTATTTTATGTTGTCTCGAGCATTTGAAATGAAAGGCTAAATGAAATCATGTTTAATGGCAAATGGAGACTAGCAGGAATTTGAAGAAAAATTAGATGGTGGATGTGGAAAAAGGAGTATGGTTCAAATAAGATAATGAAAGCTTAACATAATAATAAAAAGCAAGATATCTATGGTCATATGACAATCATGGAAAAGAATGAAAATTTGAATACTGTGTAAATTTTTGAATATCTAAATTTCTAAGTCTGTAAATAGTATTTTACATATTTTTAATAAAGAACTCACACTCTTTGCAATAGATGCCATGGGAACTTTTACATCCACTTCAGCTGCCACCAATTCAAATGGATGGGACCTTGGTTTAATGTCTCAGCTGAAAGGTGGCACACTCAGGAGTGCAGCAGCCCCCACCCCCACCCCCACCCAGTACTGCACTATCAACAATCCAATTGCCTGCAGGGGAATAGAACCCACAGGCTTCTGTTCTTTCAGTACCAATGCTAAATCAGATGAATCAGAAGCTGTACTCAAGTTTGCTGAGAGAAATATTTACAACCTCAAATACAAAGATGATAACACTGACAACTTAAAGTGAAAAAGATTTGAAGACCCTGTAATGAAAGTTAAAGTAGAAATGTAAAGGCCATTGTCAATTCTTTGCAAACAGATGGTAGATAGGAAAGAAGTGGACGAAGAGACAGATTTTATTTTCCTGGGCTCGGATATCTTTGTGAATGGTGATTACAACCATGAAATTAAAGGAAAGCCATGACAAATCTGGATAATGTTCAAAAGAACAAAGACATCAGTACCAGTGAAGATCTGACTAGTCAAAGCTATGGTTTTCCTAGTAATACCGTATGGCTGTAACAGTTGGACTATAAGTAAGATTGTGCATTAGGCAACTGATGCTTTTGCAATGTGTTCCTGAAGAAGGTTTGAGATTTCCATGTATTGCATAAAGACCAAGTCAGTGAATACATAAGGAAATAGATACAGACTGTTCACTGAAAAGTCTGACAGTTAAACTAAAACTCATACTTTATGTATATAATATGAATACAGGCTTTACAGGAGAAGACAGTGATGCTGACAAAGACTGAAGGAAAAATAAGGAGACAGCAGAGGCTTAGGTGAATAAATAACATTAGTGAAGTAATGAGTATGAATTTGCAAGAACTTAATAACAGTAGTTGTAGGCAGACAGGCCTGGAGCACTAAAGAACCCTTAGGCATGCATTAGTATCTCATGTCTACTAAAACTGGTCACCTTCTTCAAAGACGTCATAGATGCTCTAGATGCGGGATTGTCACAAAATGTCTTCTTCTATCTTGCCAAATCTTTCAACAAATTCTCCACACAGTGCTTGTTAGACAAACTCAAAGAGATCTGAGTTAATACTTAAAGTTTGCTGGAAAGCCTAAAAGAACACAAGTAATAATGGTAGATGACCAACTGTCCACACAAATGGAAGTCGATGTCAGCTTGCCACAGCATTTGGGGAGCTGCAAGGTTTGGTTTTCATTGTTTTACATTTTGGCTTATTTTCTTAAAGATTCCCAGTTTGATACCAACATCCTTGGGATGAACACAGTTGCTGATGATTGCAGAGTTAACACAGTTATCTTCTGGTGTTAAAACTATGGAATGACTTTCAATATCAACAAGTGCAGCAGTGAAAAAAATGTTTCAAATTGGATACCATCCTAAATAACCTTGATAGGCAAATAGATATAATAAACAGATACAATATTTTCATTTGATTTGCAGTCTGCCACAGAGGTAAGGAAGGCATTCACTGTAGCTCATATGTCTGTCAGGAGGATATCCAACCAGTGTAAGGCAGTTAGTTGTCCCCTTTCACTCTGTTGGTTCAGCCAGTCCCTCTATCTTTTTACCTTAAACAAAACACCTTGTTCAATTTCAGAGGGTAGAAAATTTAATCCCCAAATGAACTGATGGGATTGAACACCTGAGTTACCGTCAGAAGCTTAATGAACTGTCCTTCCTCTTGTTGTCATGTCACCTGCTAACAAGGAACCTGTACCTTACATCACGTCATGAAGGACCCACCCTCTTTTGAAACATTAACTTTGTCTGCAATGCCTAGAACATAATTTCAGAGATGGCCAATGAGCTTGCAAATACACTGACTCATTATCTCACATTTCCCTTTCTTCTGGAATAATCTGTCTCTCCTTAGGAAACACTGTCAATTACTATCCACCTTTAAGAAGGAACTCGACAAATGCATGTGAGTTAAGTTTCATGATAACTGCAAATAAAGCTTCTTCAAGGTCATGACATTATATACTTGGCATGACCCTGTCAGCTTGCTAATAACTAAAATGCTTAGTACAAAACAAATGAGAAACATTAAGGAAATGCAGCATTAAACACTGACTATCTGACTGACTACATACATTTTTAAATGTCATAGTAAGTAGAACATAGAATTAAATACTAAGCAACATATTCTACATTTAAACATATTTATGCCAAGCTCATATATGATTGTTGCTGAAATTCTGGGTTTGCACACTTCTTTTGAGATATAAGCACATATTGCCATGTTAATGTATTCAGACCATGAATTTGAGAACAATCATAGTTGTATTATGAATTTCTGAACTGCAAAAATCATAAACATCAGAAATGCTGAAAAATGGTGGTCAAAACACCGAAAGTTAAAAGATGTAACTTCAAGCATTTTTGCAGGGGGGGGGCAAACTCCAAGATGCCAGCAATCCCTGATGTGGGAGACAAGCACCTCATATCCTCAAAACTTATATACCAACTCCATTATTGCACTAACTGAAAAAAGGCAGAAATCTCCTAAAAGAAAAGAATCATTACCAGTGCACACTTACAAATCACAATGGCAATGATTTCGTATGGAAAACAGTAACTGATGTTATTTTACTCAGCATCTTTTTCTAACAAAAACTGAAGTTCAAGGCATTTTATTTCGACCACCTGCAGGGTTGCCAACAATCATATCAGAATGCTTTCATAAAAGTGCCCTACTCCATTCATAAAAAGAATGCAAAGGTGGGGAAAAGGCATATAATTCTACAACCATTTAATCAGAATTTGCATGACTGCTTAATATCTTAATTTAAAAATGCTTTTCAGAGGAAAAGTGCCAAGAGATTTCCAGTATCTACCTAGCATCCACAGGAATAGGATGGAGCCATTTAAACCTGACATCTTCTTTGAAGTCTGGCAGTTAGCATAGATAATTAAGGTTCTGAACTGTTAATGAGTTGCTCCTTGTACACAAGGTGCAGGGTTTAATTCCTCACACATATATTTGGATACTGGGTGACTGAGCAAGTCACTTAACCAGACAATGCTGCCAGGTTAGCCCTGAAAAGGGCTTACTCAACTAAAAAATGTATAAAAAGTGAAAATTACAGCATGCTTAGTGGAGTGTAGGCAGGATTTTCATCTGTATCACATTTTACCTTTCACATAGGTCTGATAACCCTCCCATTTCTCAGAAGATCCCATGAGGCAGTAGAATGGTGGTGTCCTGTATTAGAGGGGTGCTTGCTATGTGCTCACCTTCTTAAAGACATCAGTGGACAGTGGGTTGGGGTAATGGGCAAGTAATGCTCAGTACAATCACATATATACTGTAACAATCTTTCTAGGTTAGCAGTAGTACATGTGGTAGAGAGTATATGTATGTCATGAGAAGTGATTGTACATCAGTAGCCAAGGAGACAGGAAGACAAAAAAATGTTTCTCCAGTTCATATTAAGGATAGCCTTTAGCTCTCTCCTGGTGGGTTGTACACTCTAAATTGGCCGCAGGTGCAGTGTGTGGTGTGGATGAACTACAGTAGGAAGGTTAGCCACCCAGTGGTGTAATCTTTGGCTCTAGATGATTGTCACTGGTGAAGAGACGTCTTGAGCCCATGTGCAAAAATGGAAAATGGGGTTATGGATGGATGGATATAGTGGTACAAATGAGGACTTAATGGGCATCAGGAGATGAAAATAGAAATGACAAACAATACATAAATAAACATCTTAGCTGAAGGAAGGATATGGAAAGATGGCCTGCACAACCAGTTCTGATCACTGGTTGTCAGCTTACTGGTTCTTCTTTTCATAGGACAAATGTGTTTGGCAGTTGTGATATGAGCATAATAATTTTCAATCAGCGTTTTCCAATTTTCTACACAGAGTTGGAGTGTCACATCAACTGTTGCCATCTCTGTTGATCCAATGCCACTCTCCCACCTTCTTCAACAGTCATGCATGACTGCCACAGGTCTTTTATCACACAGTCCATCAGCCTTTTTGCTGGACACCTTTGTTTCCTCTTGCCTTCTTTTTGTCTGTCCCAAATCTTCTTCATCAGGTTGTCTTCTGCTTTCCTGCACATGTCCAGGTGTTCTGTATGACCTTCTCTGCAATTAGAACTATGTGGGCTTTTACTCGTCTCTTCATTTGTCACACCATGTGCACCCTTCCAACCATCTCAGGCACTTCATCTCCCTCACCTCAAGTTTCCTCAACTGTTTTGCCTTCAGTGCTTAGGTTTCTGTATCATACAGTAGTAGTGGTCACACCATTGTTTTGTACACCTTACTTTTCAGTTTTTCTGGCCTTTTTCTGTCATACACTACCCAGTCCTTCTGTGAAGTTGGCTGCAGGCACCCCTTTGGTTCCAGTTTTGACCTCCTCATTCAGACTTCTCTTCTCCTCAACCATGTATTCAAAAGACTTGAAAGTTGTTAAACTGTTCTATTTTCCCTTATCTCATTTTTCAGTTCCTTCTGGCTTCCCCCATTTGCTGCCATTACAACTGTTTTATCTATATTCATGTTCATCCTGTGTGCCTTCAGTTTTGCATTCCATTCCCCTATACTTTGATGACGTGCATGTTCAGAGTTTGTCTGTAATGGCACATCAACCTGGATATTCTGTGAAAATCTGGATTGTTCAGAGGAATGCCCCTTCCCTCCAAACCATACCTCTCAACTGGCCAGATTTTTGCAGAATGTCCAGATTTTGCCTTATATTTTTGATCTTTTGAATTTAATTCGCTAAATAATGACTGACATTCGAAGACTTCATATCCATTGCATGGTAACATCCATCCAATTCATTTTCCCAATTCCCAATTTTATGAAGCCTGAAAGTCAAATGCATATTTTTGCCAGGAAAAAAAATGAGAAACGGTAGATCAAAAAGATGAAACAAATATATGGAAAGCAGATCTCTCAACTGTCCCTGATTCTGACACAAATTTTAGCTCTGTCCCTCTTAATCCCTCCTAAAACTGGTGACTTTTGGTGGAAAGTTGGTGAATTAAACTTAATGAATAATGGCAATAATTAAGAGTTGTAGATTTCTTTTACCTCACAAAATGTGCATTATTCATATGCTGTGATTCTGTGAATGTCTCAAGTTAATAGCACAAATATTTTAAAAGTGTCCCTGTTTTTTTTTTTTCTGGCTTTGTCCCTGATTCTGTTGAAATTTATCCCTGATTGGTTGAGAGGTATGATGGAAAGTGCCCCTTCACCTTTATATAGGTAATTAGATAATGAATAAAGCGAATGATACAGTTTTTACGGGCATGTGACGTCCCACTCCATTTTTTTCAAACATGAATGTTTTAGCATTTGGGGCGTGGCTTTCGTTTCGTGCTACAGTCGATCATTTTGTAACCCAGAGTGTGAGCTGGGATTATAAAGTCACTAATTGTAGGCCGTACGTTGTACGTACTCCTGCAGTCGGCAGGTTTTGAAGGTGTTCCTGGGATCTTATAATGTAGACAGTTGGAGAGGAGTGAGTACTTGGGTTTGGTCGCAGATTTCCTCGCTGCTCGTCATGCCCAGTTTTAAGTGGGGTAGTGGAGAAGGTATACTGGCCAACGGAGCGTTTCTTTGTACTGTTCTATCACCAAGGCACATCTCTCAACTTCTTTTATCAGTAATTTCGCTAGAGCCAAAAACAATTGGAGGCAAAGGGATAAAACCAGAGACGTTATTTTAAAATTACTTTTATGCTTTGGAAAATAGCGCAAAACTTTTAGCATTAGCACGTAATTTTTGAACACTCGAAAACTATCATACTGTCCGGCATTGCTGATTGTAACCCTTGGTGATTTTAAGCGGAAAAATAAGTAGATGAATAGAACACAAATGACAGTTGAGAGGTTTGCTGGGAAGTAATTCTTTAAAATATGTGATCTATACTTAATTGTAGTATTTCTCACTATTTTGTTATAAAAATGTGCATGATTTGTTCTTCTGAGTTTTACTGCGTTTTATTAGCTGTCACCCTCGAAAAAGAAGATGTCAGGATGAGGTCTTCTAGTCATTGTCGTTCACCCACCAAGTCTACTAGAGGCTTTTTCACAAGTATCTCATAATTTAAGAAATATGGACAAAGCATGACGAAATGGGGGGACAACGGCCCCCAAATAGGGGCAGATTTTAAATATTGCGCTTGTAAACTTAGAAACTTGCTAGCGTTGCAGGGTTTGTTTTAACTTACATTTTCTGAAGGGTTTGTTTGCAGTCTGAAACGCAAACGTATGCCATTATTGACTTCAAACCACAGATCATCCCAGTGAATTGCCAGAAACCGTACATTTTTATGAGGAACAGATTAAAAATATGAGCCAAAATCTTGACAGTCTGTAAAAAGCTGGCCATTTGAGAGATATGGGTCTTGGTGAATTACACAAGATTATGATCGCTTTTCTAGTAACTTTTATGCCCAAGAAATGCGTATTTCTAAATCTCTCTGTAGTAAATACTACGAAAGGGGTTGACCTTCTTTATAATCTTAGCAGAGTAAGAAAAATGATCAATTTTTTGCTTTTCGTAACTGAATGTCTTTATATACAGCACCAAATATCTACACTGTCTAGGGTTGGCACCTTTTCAAATGCCCAAAGTGGGACATTTTTGGCGCAAACGACATATTTTGCAGGCAGAGTCATACCCACAGCCAGTACGAAGGACAGAATTTCACTTTGTTTGCTTAAAGAAAAGCTCATTCTTGTAGCATTTTAGTGGCTTATTCTGTTTTTTATAACATTTAGGTGTTTCAGATATAGAATAACTGTTTTATGCAACTGTTACATAAAATATAATAAATAATTTTGCCCTAAAATCTCAGAACATTTGCCATTTTTGCAATTTTTCTGCAAGACACAACTGCCCAAAGAGGAACTGTCCCTCGCAAAGTGGGACAGGTGGTAACCCTACCACTATCCAGATTTTTGTCTGTTCCTCATAAAATTCGTGATTTTGTGGAAAATCTTTGAGGACTGAAGTTACTAAATAATGACAGACATTCAGTGAGTTTAAGTACTTGTGATCAACAGTTCAGAGTAATGGTGAGTGTGGAAGAGAGGTGTAGAAGACAGTACAGGCAGGATGGAGTAGGTGGAGAAGAGTGTCAGGAGTGATTTGTGACAGACGAGTACCAGTAAGAGTGAAAGGGAAGGTCTACAAGAGGGTACTGAGACCAGCTGTGTTATATGAGTTGGAGACATTGGCTTTGACAAAAAGGCAGGAGTCAGACCTTGACGTGGCAGAGTTGAAGATGTTAGATTTGCACTGGGTGTGACGAGGACAGACAGGATTAGGAATAAGTATACTAGACGGTCAGCCCAGGTTGGAAGGTTTGGAGACAAAGCCAGAGAGGCAAGATTACGTTGGTTTGGACATGTGCTGAGGAGGGATGCAGAGTATGTTGGGAAAACAATGCTAAGGAGGAAGCTGCCAGGTAACAGGAAAAGAGGAAGGCCTAAGATAAGGTTTATGGATGTGGTGAGAGAGGACGTTCACTCGTACCTTTTGTGCTTTTATAGTAAGTGGCGATGTACCTGCACCACAAGACAGGATGTGAAAGTGAAGGCGTGAATAGTACTTTACACTTTTGAAAGCTGTCACACACTTGGCACTCCTCACAGACAGTAGGTAGAACTGACAAGCCATAAAATGCTTTGGAGTAGCACACTTCTAGATTCTGCTGTTAAGATTAGAGCCTAGCAGGTTTTTTTAAAAGGTAGCAAATTCTTTTTTTTCTTCTTTCAGAAACTGTGTGTAGTCATAGCTCTCTCTGCACTTTTGCAAATACTATCCGTGTGTGACTCTTGGGCCTACTGACAGGAACTCTTTCAGCTGTAACATCATTGCCACCCTCAGGTTCATAAAACTTGTCCCATCATTTTTTTTTTTTGTACAGAAATATGGAAAATGCCATGAAGTGCCCTTATTTAGGCATATTGTAATGTTTTTTTTTTCTCAGATTTAGCCTAACTCCTAGATTTATAAACATTTTTCTTATTTAATTACATTAATAGTATACTTGGCAGTGAATGGGTAATTCAAATTTTATCCATGTTAATGGTCGTGAAGGAGTTGTCAATTTTCCCAGTACTATTTGCTGTAAAAGAAGACACAGGCACAAGGAAAATTTTCAGTTTTTAATGAATGGTGTTGACTGATTAGCTAAAGCAGTGCAAGTTGCTTATTCCTCTCTTTCTGATGTGTGCTTTATCATTTTCTCAGGTTGTGGAGAATTGGAGCCTAACCTGTCTCTGACAAAGTATAAGGTAGCAAAAATATCCTTGACAGGATACCAAGCAAGACGCACACACACGCATGCAGTTTTCTGCAGTTTGGAAGGCTACCAATAGGGGACTAGCCAGGACTTTTAAAACTGAATGGCATCTTCCAGAATGTTGCCTCGCAAAACCAAGTGCAACTTCCCGCCAGCATAAACACACAGACTTACCCACCCAGAACTCTTCTGCACAGCATACCTGTTAAATAATGTTAAAAGAGAACACGAAAATGAGCAAAGATTCATTTAACTAGCCAAGTACTCTGATAAATTGCTGTTTTTGTTTTACAAACTATCACTTTTTAGTTATTGCTTTTATTGACTAGAAAAGTCCAAATGGGTAATAAACCTTCATTTTTTTTCCAATGCTGACCCTGGGAGAAAAGTTCTTTTATTCATAGCTTCCTTGTTTCTGGCTTGGACACCTGTGACTACAAGACTTGCATTGCTTCCAAAACCATCTGAATCTATAAAGCTGGTGCATATATTTTATTTATTTATTTTTTTGCACTTGCTCTGACTGTTTCAGTGATATTTAACACTTCTTGCTGCATTTATTGATTTGGTTGAATTGTCATTGTTTTTAGCCCGCATTTGTTAAAGAAACTCCATCTGTTTGTTACTGTCCTACTTTTAGGCTGTTTTAACAGTATTCTGATATTTTCTAACCCCTTCTGATACTGCAAAAGCTGTTCTGAGTTTGCCAGAGCTCTCCCGCGTCTGTCAAATTATAAGTTTTCTTGTGTTGTGAACATTTCTCAAGGTTGGTGAACTTGTTTCCAAGGATTCCTGATTGTAGGAATTTTGACTTCGGTTGTAAAGCATTTGCTACTGCACTTGCTCAAAACCAGTTCATTTTACATTGAGGGGTTCTTTTGCACTCTGGTGGGAGTAGAGAGCTAAATTCAACCCATCCAAGTTGGGAGGTACTAGCTGAAGGCTTGTATTTTTATTTGAGTGGTCTGAGACTTTTAGTCTTTCATCCTGCTGGTATAAAAGATGCGCAAATGTGGTTCCCTGTGCTTGCATAAAAGTAAACCTCTCCAGTTTAAAATCCTCTGTAGGAAGCACTCTCCATGGCCATTCAGACTTACTGAATCTAGACTGTTGTATCGGAGGGCCTGCCTGCACCTTTGTGGCAAAAGTGTGTACCTCAGGATCCATCTGAGTTCTAGTCATCATATGTCCGCGATCTATAAATATATCTTTTTCTTGTAGTTGATTTTTTTCATGCGGATTATGATTTATGATGAAACGAGCAGTATCAGATGTCAATAAAGGAGATGTTTTTTATAAGCATGGTTACAAGCAAGATAAATTGTTTATGCTAGGTTTCCGTTAATGGATATGTAGTTGCACTTTGTATCCGATATTTTTGGCGCCTTATTTTAAATAAAAAGGTAGATTTAGCATTAACGAGGTTCTGAAGATGCCCACTATACGAGTGGGTGAAAGCGCTTAACCAGTTATTACTATGTTTAGTGCCGTTAGTTTTTGGAGTTCTAACCAGTTTTCATAATTGTTTTGTGCTGTCAGTTTTTGGAATTCTGTCCTGCTGTTTGTTTTATTGTTCGTTCATGGAATAAACATTTGCTGAACCTGAGGTGCTTGTTACACTTATTGGAGAGTCCGTGACCAGGATTTGTGAGTTCATCGCATTTTTGGGTTTTCTGTTGTCATTGCAGTCATGGATATATCTGGTGTCTGTTCACCCAATGTTACAGCTGAAGATACAAATTAACTCTCTAAATTAAGAGATGAAGTTACATCTCTGAAAAATGAAATTGGCAAGCTGTTTGTGCTTTTTGATAGCATGCGACATGCAGGATTTGTTAACAATTTACTGGTTAATACAAACAATGCGTCCACAGGCAGGATTGCTTGTGAATCGAGTAACAAAATTAATTCTATACCAAATGGTTTTCATTCAGAGGGATAGACACTATCACAGTCGCCTCCAACAGTCCGGTGGGACAAACGGCCCAGTCGTCCGATGGTAGACGTAATACAGATGATGACAGCCTATCATTACCCAGTGGAAAGGTAGCGTGACCGAGAGGTAGTCCAAAAGGGACAGTGCATGGACTGGATATTAATGAGCCTGTAAATAGCAGCAGGATTAACATCACTGACTTCACCTTTGATTTTTCCATTTATGACATTGATGACAAAGAGAGACATACAGGTGCTAAACCTAAGAGAGCATTACCTTTTAAAACATATTCTACAGTCACTAATAGCTCTCCACAACATAGTAAAGGTACTGTTCCGTCTACTAGCCACAATGTTATTCATTCTGACAAAGTTGAATCATCTAGTAGAGACAAACAGTTTAACAACTTTTTGACTAATGATTATAATTTTGTTAAAGTAATTTCTACTCAACAAGAGGGCCCCAAAACTCGATTTGGGGAGTCTCAAAGATATGATTTTTTTACTTGGTAAAAAACTTAAAGTATTAATGGAATCAAAGCTGACAATGCATATTTACAAAAATGTATTAATATGAAAATTGTTCCAATGGGACTGAGATGTTTTAAAATTCCAATGGGCATTGCAATAACTGACAAATGTGTTACTGAATTTAATGCATTTTTTTAACCAATATGGTGTCAGTTTTATGAGAATGCTCATAAAATACAATGATGAAAAATTATGTCAACTAGTACAGGAAACAGAAGTATTAAACACTAAGATTAGTAATGATTTATTATTTTCTGAATGGGAAAGATTATATAAGAAGCAATACAATTTGGCTGAGAAATGGGTACAAAATATTTGTGTAAGAAAGCAGAAAAAATTAAGAGATTTTGAACAATATAAGAAAGGCACAGTTTATGATTGGTATAAACAAAAAGAAGGAAGTACAAATACTGATATAAAAACAATTGATCAAAAGTATACATATGAATCTACTCAGGATAGTAATCAACGTACCAAGGATTCCCATTTTCAGAGGGTCGATTCCAGGCAGGGGCAACCGTACAGGAACACACACCAACAACAGTATTGGTCACCAATAAGATCCCGGCAGTGACCATGGGGTGGGGGTGGGGGGGAAAGTGGTAAAAGACAAGTTGATAAAAGCTGGCAATGTTCGTCAAGATATAGTTATTGTAGACAATATGCATACATTTAATAATTTAAACATTTACAATTTTTCAAGTCTTGACATCCATAAGACACATTTTAATTTGTTGGCCAAGAGCATGAAATACATTCCCAATCCACACTTTGATGTGGTAGATTGTTTGTGTGAACTAAAGAAATTCCCTAGGAAGATGAATCTAGAGGTATTTTTCAATGATAAAATTAACACCAAGTATCTTTCTGATACTAATAATAGCAATGGTGTTAACAGTTTCAAGGAGAGAATTACATTTATACCACCAAGTCATCCCATGGTGGATTTACATGAGAAAATTGTGACAAGAGAAATTTATCAAGCATCCCTTACAGTTCATAAGGAGTACATTTGTAATTTAACAGAAGTGGAAAGGAAGACACTCGAGGCATTACAGGATGACACCAACATTAGGGTGATGAAACTGGATAAGGGGGGAGGCATTGTTATATATGATAGTATAAAATATTTCAAGAAAATGTACGATATTTTATATTATTCAGGTAATTATGAAAACATCTCTGTTAACGAAATCAATATAGCCTATCGACTGATAGATTCATACATTGAGGAATTCTATATTGATGGCAGGATTAATAAGGAGATTTATAATTTTCTGAAAGTTAAGTATCTAAGATTAGCCACTATTGTGGGTATACCTAAAATACATAGACACATTAGACCCCCCCCCTTTCCATCCAATTATATCAGGCAGTAAATCTAAAACATTCCCTATGGGTAAGTTTATAGATACAAAACTGAAACATATATATAGTGGAATTGAAACATATATATAGTGGAATACCTAATTTGGTCAAAGACTCATGGGAATTTGTAGGTACATTTCCTACTGGTGTTTGTAAAGATGGCCTGATATTTGTCATCATAGATGTTATCGATCTCTTCTCTTGTATACCCAAACAGGCTGGTCTAGAGGCATTTTGCAATAGTATTATGAAATACACTGACTTTAGTTGGGAAGAGACCTGCCTTATTGTGGAATTGATGTCTATTGTTTTAGACAACAATTTTATATTTTTTGAGGGCGAGTACTTCAGGCAGACCGAGGATTAACTATGGGAGCAGCGTGTGCTCCCATCCTTGCCAACCTTGTCATGCTTGATTGGGAACAGTCATCATTATTTCCTAGTGAATTCTTTAGTGTGTAAAACATTATTCAAAATTTCTGGATGACATTTATATTTTATGGGATGATGGTCAAGAAAAATTAGTCACTTTTTTACAATTCATAAATACCACTAATGAATACCTCAAATTTACGTATACTCATAATACTGAAGGTATAGAGTATCTTGATACATATATTTACAAGCAAGATGGTTCTTTTTATTCTAGGATACATAGGAAGAAAACTTTTACCAACGATTATTTGGATTACAGTAGCTGTCATCCACTTAATATGAAACATAACCTCTACAAAGGGCAGGTCATCCGGGCTTCCCGTATGACTTCAGATGTAAAGATATTGGCTGAGGAAATTACATTTATCACAAGTTTATTTCTGGAGAGAGGATATACATCAAAAATATTAACAGAAATTGGACATTATGTAATTCAAGAATGGGGTAATAAATATAAACCATTACTAGGAACAGGATTTGAAACCAAACGTGATGAAATCGGGTATAAATTGTGAAAATGTGACAACTTGTCATCAAAGATCGTTAATACTATTATATAGTCCAGCTGTGGACAAGATAGTTAATATAATTAATAAATTCTGGTATTTGATTTCCCATGATTCTAAGTTATTGGAAGTAATGGGGAACAAACCAAGAATTGTCTACAAAATGGGAAGGAACATAAAGAACTTATTAGTTCCTAGGACAGTAAATGGAGACAAAAGGTCTGATAATTTTTCCCTTACTAGAAAATGTGGAACATGCAACCAATGCAAGTATATATTAGAAGATAAGAAAGTGATTATCCAGAATGAACCATTATCTTTAGTGAAATTAAAGTACGGGAATTGTAGAGCAAACATGCTTATTTACTTGGCCAAATGTTGTGAATGTACTAGTTTTTACATAGGTAAAACCAAGCGGTGTCTTAGACAATGTATATATGATCACACCTATTGTATTCAGAAGAAAGATCTTACAAATGCCTTATATAGACCTAGAAAAAAGATGGGTGATAGACGCAAGTTCAAATTTGCCATTTTGGAAATTGTTTCAGTGGATCCCAAAGGTGGTGATTATAAAACTTTATTGAGTTTCAAAGAGGTCTGGTGGCAACTTTATTTAGATGCCACCACTCCTCCAGGACTCAGTGAATACATTTCATGTAAACCAATCCTGGAGAAGAATTAAACACAAACAATGTGAGTATACAACAACCATAATCAAACCAATAAAAGTTCAATTGGGAGCTAGTAGTATTGAATGCATTTTAAATATTGAATATTAGGAATTTATATAGGGGGATATATACACAGGGGGTCATATATATAGGGGGTTATCAGTCTCAGCTTGTATGTTTATGTATTTGGAACCACATTCTTAATATTTTCAAAAAGATTTTAATTTTATTTTTAACATTTTTAACAATTTTAACTCTTATATTGATATTGTATATTTATGAATTTTAATATTACATATATATTTTTGGAGCGTTTGGTTGATTCAGTACCAAGACGGAGTTTATATACGTACTGAATCTATAATGTATTATGTCATTACTATATGTATCCACACAATCATAGGTACAAACATTTTAAGGTGAATTCTAGTCATGTGACTAAGATGTCTTATATGGTGTAAATTTTGTATATATTTAACATGAGACATCTTCATTTGAGTTTTATATCCATTCTAGTCATCATATGTCTGTGATATATAAATATATCTTTATATTGTAGCTGATTTTTTTCATGCAGTGGATTATGATTTATGATCAAACAAGCAGTATTAGATGTCAATAAAGGACCTGTTTCTATAAGCATGGTTACATGCAAGATAAATTGTTTATGCTAGTTATAGCTTTAAAGAGGCATGTTTCCTTTAATGGATACGTAGTTGCACTTTGTATCCATTATTTTTGGTGCCTTATTTTAAATATAACGCTAGATTTAGCATTAACAAGAGGTTCTGAAGAAGCCCACTATAGGAGTGGGTGAAAGCGCTTAACCAGTTATTACTATGTTTAGTGCCGTTAGTTTTTGGAGTTCTAACCTTTTTTCATAATTGTTTTGTGCTGTCAGGTTTTGGAATTCTGTCCTGCTGTTTGTTTTATCATTCATTCATGGAATAAACATTTGCTGAACCAGAGGTGCTTGTTACACTTATTGGAGAGTCCTTGACCAGGATTTGTTGGGGATGGCTAGAGAGCCACAGATTGGGGCTTTTCCCTTGGTAGTGGTGTTTTAAAATCTGTGTTCGCTGTATATAAACCTCACATTTGCCTGTTACTGTGCATTGAGCAGTGGGGCTTAGCAGTGCTCTGTATAGATGCAAAAACTTGGGAACATTATTTTTCCATAGAGATCTTCAAGTAGAACCTCCCAGCTTCCCTGCTGAGCAGAGGGCAACTCAGTTGCACTCTAAGCAACGTTCTTACTTATCATCCACAACCTACTATACATCCACTGTCTTTGTTACTTAAGTCAAGCTAGACCACTAGTTAAGCTTAAGTCCAGCTAGCTAGCCCACTTCTTCTCAAATACCACATTCAGAAAAATCCTGCCACAATGGATGGACAGTTTCTCATTTCTCCTGCCGGCTTAGTATGAGTATCTTGAGGCAGTGTAGCAGCTGGTTCATGCTGTACTGACAACCATTTACTTCTAAAGCAAACTTACCTTTCATGCAAATCTCACCTCACACAAAATAAGGTCATGACACATAAACCCACATATGCAGTGATACCCACTATCAGCCTACCAAAAGGTCAGTGACTTTCCAAAGATACGCCACCCACACTTGCCACTGAACACAAAGAAACCACTACACATTGACATGCACATTCTTTTTTATTCATGTACTTTTATTATTGTTATTATAATCATTTATTTGAACATTTATTATTTTTATATTTACATTCATTAATTTTAAATGTTGGATATACATTTCATGACTGGTTACAATTTTCATGTGATGATTTTTCATGAGGTACTTATACCTAGTGATTTATGTGGGTGTGTTTCTGATGAAGTTCAGTTGTATTAAATTGAACGAAAACATTAAATAAGGTAGTGGTGTCCGTTTTGTTCAGTCACCGGCAGTGTTTTCAGTTTCTTGGTTTAGATTTTGCATCTCGTGTTTCGTTTGGTAAGTATATGACTAAATAATTTTTTTTTAAGTAAATTCATTGTCTGTGTTGGCTTGAAAAGATGCTGTTGTTACTTGGCCATCTTGGATCTGCCTGTCCTAATGTTGGTTGCTTTCGAATCTCTATCAAAATATCCATATATTAAAAATTACGTAAAAATATTCTAATTTTTTAGATTTTTTTTTTTTTTACTGGATCTTGTTTGATTGTACTCCTAATTTTAATTGTAATGAAGCAACTGTATCTTAAGGTTTGGTATGAAAAAAAAAAATTAAAAACATTGAAAATATGTTTTTGGGCCTAGTGCTGTAACAGTAGCTTACATTTATGGCTATTAACTAAAAGGAAATGAAAACTACAGTTGATATATTTTTTTTTGCTTACATAATTTTTGCCTTCAGTAGCCAAGATGTTTTTTTTTTTTTTTTTTCCATCAAGATCACGGAATAATACAAATCAGCTAAAACAAGTAAATATTGGACATTACATAATCCCAAGTCTATGTTAACTGTTCGAACATCCAAAATGTCAAACATTACATGGTCGAGACCAAATGTTCGACATTTGGATGTTCGAACATCAAATTAAAGAAAACTAAAAACAGAAAAAAACACTTTAACAGCGTAGACAGGGGGGCAAGCCCCCCTGCACCCCTCCACATGGGAGGCTGTGCCCCTCACCCCCCTAATTATATATACCAACTCCGAGACCGCACTTCAGTGCAGAAAATGGAAATTCTCCCTATCTGCACCAATCAGTCTTCGAACACTTAAAATTTCGAACGTTTGGTCTCGACCATGTAACGTTCCAAGTTTTGAGTATTTGAAGATTTGGTAGTTCAAGAAACTACGTGCAAGAATAAGACTATTCTTGCACAGAGTGGTTTGTGTCTGTTTAGAACAGCAGCACGGCTTGCCTATTTATGAAGCTGCACTGCTGTTTATCTACACGGGCATAAACCGTGAACAAGTGCAGGGGGCGTGTCCAAGTAGCGCATGGATGCAAAACACGCCCCCTGTATTCAAAGTGCCATACGGCACTTTTTAAGCTGAAGTGTCATAATATTAGAGCACTGCTGTAATATTATGCCAGTATTTGTGTCCATGGACACTGAAATGAAAAAATGATAATTTCAGTGTCCATGGACACTAAAATAAATATCGGCAACAAGAAAGCAATGTGGGGGGTGTGTGATAGGTTCTGTGATACACCCTCTGCATTGCTAATTTGTGCAACCTGCTAAAGCAGGAAATGTGTGCAAATCCACACACAATGGAGGATAAATCCCCTAAAAGTGAAAAAGCATAAGTATAGACCCACAGACATATTGGTGGAGAAGAGGTCATGCATCAGCATGAATCACGTAAGGGTAGAAGTCTGAAAGCAAATGTAAGGCAACATTCCCTCGCAGCAGTTCATGTTAACAAAGGCATAAATGATGGGGAAATTAATACTACATTAGGAACATGCCTGATTGCCCTCATACAATTAGAAAGTTGATAGATGACAGAATATGTATTATCAGGAGTCCTTGAAGTATAGAAACTTGAAAGGCAAATCAATACAAGTATTTCACAATTGCAGTCCCAAGTAGTTATCAGAACACCACAATGTACACCCATATAACCTAAAAATATAATGATATATACTTTTTAATAGCCTAAGGAATCTTTAAGTGTAGCTAAGTGGGTGTGCACGTTATGGCTGTCCTCTTCTTCGCATAGTTTAAATATCCCATAGGTGCTAAATGCAAATAGATGAGTGAAATGTCCAAGCCAAGATAGTGTAGTGGTTAGAGTTGTGGTTTTACATGCATGCATTCACCATTGGAGGCACAATATGGTTAAAATTATTTTAGTAAACTTAAATTATGTAGCAACTTTTTTGTCAACCAGGGTAGTGTAGCAGTTCCAAAAGTGAGGTGTCATTGTAGAAAAGAT